>NW_026945561.1:0-56701 GCF_034702125.1 Engraulis encrasicolus | reverse complement strand
TAAATTTAAACCAGAGTCGAGTTACACTGGCTGTAATTCAGCTGACCGGGGATGATTCTCAAATCAATTCAGCCTGATTGGCGTGCGCGTGCCTGCCTGAAACTTTTGATTTGGACACATAATTGCAGAGTAATGCGCATATTCATAGATTCAATTACATAGGCGCATGAAACACATTGTAATTAAGCCGTTGTGGTAATCAAATTATTCGATACCCCCTGTCTCTCTGATACTGAATCCCGTGTGACTTGCTCACGGCCTCCTGTGCCAATGTTAGGCTACTTGACGACGGGGCTGGAAAAAGTTTGCCGTGTCTTACCTGGATCTGCTGCACAGCTGCTTTTACTGGTGCCCGCTACATCATTCCAGTCTTTCCTGAAATATTTAGCCAGAGAACCCCTCCGCCTTTTGGCTTCTTCCTCTCTTTATCGATTTTCCTTCTTTTTCTGCGCTCCTGACTTGTGCATGTTTACTAACTGGCTCGTGCACACTGACCACTTATCGAATGCTGTCGTCTTTTTTTCTAGAAAGACCAAACCATTTTGGAATAGGGGTGATAGGGGGTTGTTGGCCGTTTTTTCAAGGGCAATGAAGACAAACATCTATAAGTAATTGTTTGAATGCAAATTTAAAGCACTTTTCTACCCTAAAAAACAACACATTTTGAAGTGAACGTATCATAATTGAGCCCAACGTCATGGGGGCCCAGTTATGGGCCCCCCTCTATTCCAGAATTCCCAGGGCCCGGGACAAAAAGCCCTTTAGTCCCCCCCTGTCGGCGGGGCTGGGCACACGTCACCACATATCCTAGCCCAGGCAACTCCCTAGGAAATGTCAACCTGGCTCCTGAGGCCTGCCAGCCCACGGGGAAATGCCCAGTACACCACATTACCAATCCAGCCCTGGTAAAGGTATATCGTAGCGTAGCACTGTGGAATCTTGGGGTGTCGAATACCTTGGGGGAGCACTTCTCCGTCTCGGCAGACTTGGGGGTGCAGCGGGCCAGGCTGGTTCCAGAGGTGCGGCCGCAGCAGCCGCTCTTGCAGTGGAAACTGAACGCACACAGGGCACCATCGTTCTATAAATGGACAAACATGGACACGCACACATGTGTATGTGCACAGACACACACACACACGAACACACACACACACACACACACACACACACACACACACACACACACACACACACACACTGACTCAATGAAAGCTTTGAAAGTTTTCTCTCCCGATGACATCGGAACATGACTATCCATTTTTTTCACATTTGTTTAAGTGTTCAGAATTATAAAATACCAAAAGGAGTGGTCAAAACATTATAATGCAAGTTTATGAATATCCTAGAATTACAACGCATTACACAGCATGTTACAGTATTTAAACACATCTAATGGTTTCCATTGGAAACATAAGCAAGGACATAAAAGGGCTCTAGGTAGGATTAAAAGATTAATTAATCACTGTCCCGAGTCAGCCGATGCTTATTTGAGTCATTAGTAAGTGAGGGATGACTCGCCCTCTTCCACGGTCCACTGTCAGAAAACACCAAATGCAACTTTTGACAGAGCGACCCGGTTGAGTGTCGTGGGAAATACTTCTCATTTGGAAAATTGTTTTACATACCGTATTTAGATTTGAATCAACTGCTGGCATTCTGTGATGAAAAACATTCTCACAGTTTATTTAAACCACATTTTTTTGTGACTGTGTTGATTTTGAGACAGGCATGCCACCGTGCAAACAACGTCATCCTACATTGTGCCCCTTTAAAAAAAACCTGTTGTGTGGTTGTAACAGTTCAATGTGCTTCTCAAGGCTAATGGGAAAGGTAGGTTTGGAGTTGCCTGATTATCATCGCCTTTCAATTTTCATACCGAGATGTTGGTCTGACCTAGAAGGTAATGAATAACGTTTCCCAAATGGCCTGATTAGCCCGCCTTCCTCAGCTTGCTACTGGTTGAGGCCAGAAAAGGCTGTGCCGAAGTTAAAACCAAACATTTTCTTAGCCACAATAGAACGTCTCTGCTTAAACCACGTCCCTGCCTTGAACACGCCTCTACCCAGGGCCGTTGAAGCTGCTCAAAGTTGATTGCTTTCCCGAAAAAGTAGGTGGAGTTCCCTATTTCTCCGGAGCTCAGAAACGATATGTGTAATACTCCTGGCCTGTCTAGAAGCAACGCCACAGGTGTTGCGTCAATAGGAGGCCATGGCCTGGCTAGGTGTGGGGAGTCCTTACCAGCACATGTGTTTCAGAAGGGGCGGCCATGGCAACAGCCAATAGACCCATCACAACCAGCAAGAGCAGCGTAGCGGTCCTCATGTCTGTGTCTGTCGGGGTCCAAAGTGAAGCACACACAGCAACACACACTAATACTGCTCAATATATAGACTGCACTTCCCCCATCCTGTACTGCCATGGACAGTAGTTGTGATAGGCTATAAGCTATCTCACACACAGCAATGGCTTAAACATTAATGTATGTTTGAGGTCAGAGACAGGTTACTGTCACACCTGTGCAAATGATGGAGGATTCCCAACCATATGCAGAAGTGTTCACTGCAAGGCAGCTTGGAAGGTAGACTCCTTTGTCCAGCTGTGGTCTATAGCCTGGTACACTTAACATAACTTAAAACATTGCAAGCCAGTTAAACTTAAAGAAGTAAGTTACCGTGCTGCCTCAAGTTTGTACGTTAACTCACTTCGAGACTTAACTCATCCCGAGGCTTTCTCATATTGACTTAGCTTACAAACTTAACAAACTCAATGTTTTGCAGTGCAAAGCTGTCTATGGTGTCTATGAAAATAATTCAATGAAAGAGTAGTCCTATAGGCAGCCCAATGACTAGCATTGTTGTTGATGGAGGAGTATCAGGCTGAAAACCATTGTGTCCATCATTGACTCCAGATGTCATATTGACTTCATCCCTTTGCTTAACTTCTTCTCAATCGAATGCACTTAGCTTTATTCTTCTTAATAATCAATCATTCATGAAGATACCTTGAGTAATGACATCGGCTGGCAGACACAATTAAATTGAGTGATTCATTGGTATGTTCATTTGAGTGATTCAGTTTGTAATTGTGATCGCAGCCCAACAGCAGTCGATGAAATTCGGTATCTGCTTTTAACCAATCACACATTAGCAAGAGAAAGGGCACAGTCAGACAGAGTCCCTTGGGAAAACTGAGGGGATATGACAGCATGATGCCACTTAAAGGTCACTCACCCTTCACACATACTGTATGCATTGGCTGTAACTGTACATATGGTGTACATTCCAATATGCGACCTTGCGTCCTCCAATTGTGCTTGTGGCCTCAAGTTTTGCTGATGCCCCGCTTCCGTGGAGAAAACAATTAAGTTTCCCCGCTGTCAGCCTAGCCAAAACAATTTTTGGGGGACATTCACCATCCAGTTTGCAAATGAGAAAATGACTTCACAAGTGAGCTTCTGCGAGATATTGAAAGTGATCAATGTCAGTGATCACGACTTATTACTTCCTGGTACGAGGCCACAAGCACAGGTGGAGGACGCAAGGTCGCATATTTGAACGCACCCCAGGACTGCATGACGAGGCTTGCTGTTTTTTTTCCTCCTGGGTTTTACTTCAGGTGGTGGGAGAGAAAACTTTAAAGGTGGAGCATGTTGGAGTAATATTTTTGGAAGTTTACTTTTAGAATTGATGCTGCCCATTCACAAATTCTATCTTTTTCATGAGTATTATTTCCATCACTATCAATTTGTCAAAAGTGTTCATTAAGACTGGGAAAATTACACTTTTCATACATAAAAAGGTGGATCTACTCCATGTCCTCCATTTTGAATTTCCAGTAATTGACATCAATCTT
The DNA here is from genome assembly GCF_034702125.1 of Engraulis encrasicolus. Taxonomy (NCBI): domain Eukaryota; kingdom Metazoa; phylum Chordata; class Actinopteri; order Clupeiformes; family Engraulidae; genus Engraulis; species Engraulis encrasicolus. The sequence continues at coordinate 52,849 of NW_026945561.1, read as the reverse complement.
TAGCTACAAAACTTAAAGGTACTGTACAAAACGGTAAATGTTATTACCCAGTTAATACTCATGAAAAGATCAAATTTGTGAATGGGCAACATACTAATTGCAATGCCTTCTATGGTCACAGTCCTACTTATTCTATTTTTAAGGCTGAAAGCCAAGCTTCAGGGAGGGCTGTGCTGCACCTTACTATATATGAGCAACACTGCAGTCTGTGAGGACCCAGGTTCGAATCCATCCCTCTCTCTCCCCATTTGTTTCCTGTCACCTTCTTCCCTGTCCTGACTGAACAAAGACTAAAAAGCACTGAAAAACAAATAAATAAGGAAATTAAGGTTCTGGTACTGAAATAATTTCGTCTTGACATCTTTTGTCCTTGAAGATTCTCACTAATCCAAGTCATGCTTGTCAAAAGAGTTTAAGAACCTGGACTTTCTTAAAGACAAAGATATACAGTTGCTCGTATTTCCTTAAAACTCACTTTTGAAGCTTTTTAGAAGGATCAGTAAAACATCTTCCAGCCCCAACTGTTCACAAGTATGCCATCACCGGTGCACTGTGTAATATTTTTAGTAGTTTATTTCCAGAATTCATTCTCTCCATTCACAAATTTTACATTTCCACCATCATCAAATTCTAAGTATTCATTATGACATGGGAAACTGCATTTTTCATACATGAAAAGGGGGATCTTCTCCATGGTCCGCCATTTTGAATTTCTAGAAATAGATATTTATAGCTGCAAACCTTGATTTACTTTTGGTCATACTATCAATTATTAGTTTATTGTCTAGTAATATTCGTGAAAAGTTCAAATTTGGCAAAAGGGAGCACCGTTTCAATGAGCAGCATAGTTACAATACCTGTTCTGGCCACCATACTACACAGTGCACCTTTACCTAACACCCAGGGCTGCATGACAAGAAGATGAGCCACCTTTTCCACCTGGCCAGGTCCCAGGGCCGTAACTAGACATTTTCAAATACTGGGGTCAAATACTTGCTGTAGTGCATGTATATTTAGAATGCTTCAAACACTTCAGTCAAACTCTTAAGGTTGTTTTCATTTATCACTGCCTTGATGATAAATGGGGGTATCATTGTTGATCATATATCGATTTTCATCATAGATACATTTTACATTAATGAAAAAAATACAGAGGACATGACCTCTGTGCCCTCAATGGTAGTTACGGCCATGCCAGGTCCTCTTCTTGTGGGAGAGAAAACTCAAGTTGCCATTACAGAATGTGTAACTTTACTTACACTGGACTTCCTCATTTCTCCACGAAGATTAATCCAAGTCATGCTTGTCAAAGGAGCTTGTAGGAAACTGAGTTTTTTTGTTGGAACTTGAAGCTGGGTTGCAGATACAGCTCCTGGTTCCATAAAAAACACTATATACGGAAGCCTTTTCTTCAAGCTCCAACTGCTTGCAACTTAACTTTGTTGGCTTCATCATGTAACACCATGTCATTTCCTTCAAATACAAGTATTATTTTTGTTCATGAATAATTACGTGACTGTCTGGCAGACATGCTAATCCATCAACAATTAAAGTGAGTGATTCCAATTTATCATGGCAGGTCACATAGCACACAGTAAACACTCAATGAAATTCAGTGTCTGCTTTAGCCGAGCAGTGTGGAGTAGGAGGGGTATCTGAGCAGACTCCCCTGGGAGCAGTGAGTGGAGATGGCACCACGAGGGCCCCATGAGCAGGGCCGCTGACAGCTTTGGCTGGGCCCAGGACAAAGTCATCTGAAAGGCCCCCCCTGACCAATACTGGGACCCCTCTCTCCTTGGGCCCAGGACAACTGTCCCCTTTATCCTTCCCGGTCAGCACCCCGGCCATGAGTTCACTCACCTGTCACACGTAGCCTACTGTATGCTGCCGTCGCCTTAACACATGGCAAGCTGAGCTACGTTTTGGTGAGCGGAGATGATAGCATGATGGCACTTATAGGTCACTCGACCCTCACACATACTGTACAATGACCATAACACCGTAGATGAATGGTAGTGCTAGTCTCGTTTTCCACCTGGCCAGGACCTCTTCACGCGCGCGCACACACGCACGCACTTGCGCACAGACGCACGCACACACACACACACCTGCGGTTGGTGATGAGAAGTACAAGAGTGATTCATTACATGTGTCATAGCTAAGTGGCACAGAGCAACCAAAAAGTCAACAATGACAAAGTGAAAAAGTCTAAAAAGGCTACAAAGTTCTTCCAACTTTTGAGTCTGGTCAAGCTGCTGCCATTTTGGTGTTCAGAGGGTTGGTACCAGGGCTTGACACTGGCACCTGCCAACCGGCCAAATGCTGGTAAAACTTGGCTGTGGCTGGTAATAATTTCAGTGTCACTAGCCAATTTGGCAGGTAGCTTATTCTATGGTATGATATATCAGTTACTCAGATTCTATTTGTATGATTTATTTCCATGTAGAAAGGTATGCACTCATCTTCTTGCATTAGCACCTCTAGATAGTGAAGAATCTTTTGAAAAGTCCTGGTTCCGGTTCGTGATCCGGATCATCACCAGAATTTAATCACTTGTTTCTTGGGTCATTACTAACAACTCCACAAAGTTTCGTCCAAATCAGTTGATTTGTTTTTCGAGTTACCCTGCAGACAGAATCTTTAAAAAAGTCCTGGTTCCGGTTCGTGATCTGGATTACCACCAGAATTGAATCACTTGTTCCTTGGGTCATTATCAACAAACCCACAAAGTTTCGTCCAAATCCGATGATTGGTTTTTGAGTTATGCTGCTGACAGACAGACAAACAAACAAACAAACGGACAAACCAATGCGACCGAAAACATTACCTCCTTGGCGGAGGTAACAATATCAAATTTGTGGCTAGTAAAATAGCCAAATGGCTAGAGAAAACCACAAGTTACAATAGCCAGCAAGCGAAAAAGTTAATGTCAAGCCTGGGTTGGTACAGGCCTAATATGAAATATGCTGAAGTGCAAAAAAAAAAATATTACAACTTATTTGTTTTTGCCTCATCTTTTCACTTAATTTCCATTTAATTTCAAAGTAATCCATTTAATAATTCAAAAAGTTGTCCTGTGCAATGACTGTCTCTCTGGCAGACACAAGGATCCTTTAACAATTAAAGAGAGCGATTCCAATTTGAAACGGAGCACTCGATGAGCACTGGGTGGAGACGACACCAAGAGGGCACCAAAAGGACATTCACCCCTCACACATACTCAGTGGCCTAAAACACCAGGGCTACATGCATGGATGGATTGGCCATAAGGCATACAGGGCATTTGCCCAGTGGACTATTGATGATTTTGGCCTGATTCTCAAGTTCAAGTTCAAGTTTCAAGTTTATTTGGCCATATCAATTCAACAGTATAAAATACAGCTGTTGGGAATGGAGTGTTATCAGTCCTCATGCCGCCACAGCTGATCTCTACGAGTCAGATTTGTTCATTTTGGCTGCTGTAGTCAAATTAGCTCATGATACATGACTAAAAATGTTGGCACAGGCTTCTTTCTCTCTCTCAATGCCTTGGGTACCAGTCTTGGCTGAAAATGCCGAACCTGTTTTTTTTTTGTCCCAGGCCAGCCCTGGCTGCATGGCCAGTGTTTTTTTTATTCCTTAACCAGAGCAGAGCTAAGCTTTTCACAAGCTCTAAAACTGTGACTTTAACTTTGACTTGATCATTTCACTTCACTGTCTTGCATTTCAGTGCAAGTAATTCTTTAATAACAATTCAAGAATGTGTCCCAAGCAGTGGCAGTCTGGAAGACATACGGTACGAATGCTTTACTGTAATATTAGTGATTCCTATTTGTCATTGTTGATCACACCAGTACATACACACACTCTCTCTCACACACACACACACACACACACACACACACACACACACACACACACACACACACACACACAATTAAGTGTGGTATCTTTAACCCATCACCCATTTGAGCTGGAAAGAGGGTAGTCAGAGAGTCTACCTTCTGAGCATTGAGTAAGACGGTATAAGGGTTCCCACTCTAACTCAGATATAAAATTCCATGATTTTCCATGACTTTCCGGACTTAAAAAAAACCATGACCACTTCCGTCAAAAGAAATGAGCCGACGCCGAGCCATCAGTGGGCTCATTGCATTCTAGAATGTTGCACATTACAAAGCCCAAACCGTCTCTGGCGAAGTGTTGCAGTATAACCAGATATTCTTTAAGTATAGCCTATAGAGATATGCCAATGTAATAGGTTGCTATGGGCACCTAACATGACCAGGTTCCGGTCTGCCTAAAGGGGCGTGTCATAATACTCCTAGCATTGAATAGAACAGTCCTTAGGTCTGCCTAGGTCTGCCTAAAGGGGGATTTCCCCCCCCCCCCTTGCAATAATAGAACCCGGAAACAATGGGCCAATGGAACCTCTCTCTCTCTACTCTCTCTGGTATAACCAGTAAGAAACAATGTTATACATCAAACAATTTTTTTAGCTTTTACACATCTGTTAAGAAAATTCCATGACTGTACATGCTGATGCATGATATTCTATGACTGTACATCCAAAATGGTGAAATTCCATGACTGGAAAAACTTTTCTGAAATTCCATGATATTCCAGAAATTCCATGACCCATGGGAACCATTATGTGGGCACAAAAAGCGCCTTCCCTCTTCAGACATACAGTATACGCAGTGGCCTCTTTTATCTAGTCTCTTCAGACTCTTTTGGCTTCCTCTTTTCACTTCATTTCCTTTCATTCTAATACAAGAAATTCATTGTGAACTAGAAATGCACTCAGAGAGTACAGACCTCCGCCAAGGACGCTGTTCGATAGTACACTTGACTATGTTACACCCTATTCATATTATTTTAAGTCTTTGTGCCTTCTTTTTATTTGGTGGAGTTAGAAACTGAAATGTCAAAACTTGCCCTGTCCCGCAATTCAATTTGTGGTCACTAGGGGCGTCTAGATTTCTATGCTAGCAATGGTGAGGAATCCTTTGAAAAATCCTGGTTCTGGATCGTGAATCGGAGCACCACCAAAATTTAATCGATTGTTCCTTTTCTCATTGCCAACAACTCCAAAAAGTTTCATCCAACTCCGTTCATAAATTAAAGTACTAACGTCAGTTCTGGCCAGGCCATGGTAGTCAAGAAGCTTGCTGCCCTCCCCTTCATCTAATTAATTCCTAATTGATCCAGGTGCATTCTCTCAGCTGATAATCTTTCTTCCCTAGCGATTGGCCACACGGCTTCGGCACGCCTTTTAAATTCTATCCACTTCCTCTCAACTGTATGCTGCTCAGTTTTTGCTGGAGTTGGTGTTGCTGGTTGCTTGTTTTCTTATGCCTTCTGAACACGTTGTTTAGCGTTCTCTTTGTCGATATCGTTTCATGTCTGGTAGGCTGCACATTTTTCTTTGAGTTGCCTCGTTAGTTCTGCCTCCGTTCCGACAGGGAGTAAGCCTACACCTATGATTTCAAAAGTTACGCACCTCAATTTGGACAGTTGATTGTTTTCTCCGTGCGGTGCCGTCCTTTAGGGCGTTAAAATAGGCTAGATTTTTGTGATGCCTACCCCAGTTTATGTATTTTGCTGGCTGTAGGCCTACAATTTCCCATGCTCTGAGCTTTCGCTGATTGTAATATTACAAACTGCTTCATCACATTCCGCACCTGCGCGTTTGGTGAACTTGCACTTTCTTTGTTTCCCCCCCTCGCCAGTGATAAATACATTCGATCTGTTTACAGCTGCAACTGGTGGTGATGTTTGGCCAATGCCATGTTCTGTGCTTTGGCTGCATGTCAACGCTTTCAATGTGTTGCAGAAGTTAATAGGCCCTATAAGTGGCTTAGGCTATGCCTGTAATTTACATTGTCTCGGGCTTCCCATCTGATCACTTTAAATGCCTCGCACGCCGTTTTTGAATCGCTTTGGTTCTTGTCATTGTCCACCCTGATGGTAAACCGGATTTTGGCTTGCTGCTTTCTCACCACGCATGTTTCAGTTGCTTACAATATGAATTCACAATTCTTGCGGAGGTGGATATTTGATGGTTAACTTGTTGCATTTACCGTCTGCTGGTGTTTGATATAGGTGCTTAATTGACCTTTGCCGTGGGATGATAAATCCATTTTCATTTAACATTCACGTGAAAGTTGTCGCATGGAGTACTGTAGTCTATTTTGCGCTTTGAGTCGCATGGCGGTATAGTGTAGCCTATAGAAATCTGGCGACCCTGTGCATTTGTGCTTCGTGCTCTGAAACAATAGCCTATGCTTCCTTTGTCACAATAGTTAGGTAAGGGAGACGTCATGCGATGCGATTTTTAAATTACAGTATGTTTGTTCCACCGTCCTCGCCGGTCACCTGTCACTTTGTAACAAAACCACAGGTGTTTCTAATCGGGCGTGGCTTGAATTGATTGTTGCTGGAAACCGTGCTTCGGGACCTGTGGTTATTTATTTATTTTTGCATTCTTTTTATTCCGTGACTCTAGCTGTTTAGCCTATATGCTGGTGACTGCTGCTTATCCGTCTTGTTTTTGGCATTCCTGGTGTTCAACGCATTCCCCTTGCACCCCCTGTGACCATTTGCAGTGTGCTAGCTCTAGGCCTATAGCCTAGATTGATGTGCTCTTTGTAGGCTATCTACTGCTTCCTGGCTATTCATCTGTTAGTTTTTGGGGAGTTGCAATTACCATAGTTTTGAGTTGTCTGCAATGTTCGGGATGTTGTCTCTGCTGCTTTATAGTAGGCCTACTGGCCTGTTTGGCCAAGTTTTGCTAGCTCTGTATCCTAGACTAGGATAATGTTCTGGTGAACCATTGCTTCCTGGCTGCTAGTCTAGGTGCTTGCAGTGTGTATAGTCATAGTCCTGGCTGGGCTGTGTAGGTACTCTGGCTGTGGCCTGGCTGTAGTGTGGTCGCTGTTTCTCTCAGTGCTGGTGCCCTGTTGTGCTGGTATGTAGTCAGTCCTGCTGTTTGGCCAATGTAGTGTAAGTATTTTGTCTGGAGTCCGCCATTACTACTAGCAAGGGATGCATTGTCTTTATGTTACTGGCTGATGTAGGCTGTGCTAGCATGGCTATATTGCTCATCTGTTAAAGCCTGGTTATATGCCTAACCGTGACCTTGCATGGCTGTGTATCTTTCTGCTAGCTCGGTTTGGTTGTGCAGTAGTGCTTGTGCTGCCTGTATGGCATTATTAGCTCTTCCCCTCATTCCGGTCACTTTGGTTAAACTATCTGCATCGTACAATATCAACTGTAGGCTATTATGTTGGGTAGTGGTGTGCATGTTGGGTCTTATTTAGCACGTTTAGGTCTCGTCATGCTCATGGAGCCATGTTGTGGCCTCTGCTGGGGGAGGCTGCATCAGTGGTCATGTTGGCCTTTAGTGTAGATCATGTTGCTGTAGTGTAGTGTAGAATGTTGCCGTGTCTGGACAATTTTGCTGATTTCGTCTGCTTTTGCTGCCAACTGCATAGTATACATAGGCCTTTGCTAATGCTGTTAGCTTCTGTGGTCTGTTGGCATTGTTTCCCTGTGTAGTCGTGGTGGCACTGTTAGCTCATAGTCTGAATTGGCTCTGCTTGCTCGGCAAGTGTACTCTGGTGTTGCTCATGTTTTGTTAATGGTCGCCTGTGTTGCTTCATAGGATGGTAATCGTGCTGTCTGGCTAATGTTCGCCCTGTGAGAATGTTGACTCTGTTGTTCATGGTAGCATTGATTGCCCTGAGTAGTCCATGTGCTGCAATTGCTATTGGCTCATACTCTGTCTAACTACAGCTGGCTCACATATAGTTTAACTGCATTGGGTCCTGCGCCTGCCTCCAGTCATATTATCTATATGCTGTCAGATCTGCTGGATTGTATTGTGCAGCTACCGTAACTGCAGTGGGCTCACTTGGTTTAGTCTAACGGCTGCTTCATTGGTCGGTTTAGTGTCTAGCCAGCGGCTGCCTGCTCATATTGTTTCAATGTAGCTTCTGCTGACTGTCGCCATCTCTGGTCTCCCTGCTGCTCTCGGATAGGCTTTACCTACAACTGTATCTGTCCATCATTCTAGCTATTGGTTGTCATCATAGAGGCCCAGCTTATTGTGTGCTGTCACGTGGTCCTTGTCAACCTGCTGTTTTTTTCCGTATCCTAGAGTAGCACTGATCCTGTGTGGGTGTTCAGGCCATGTTTGCAGTGTTCTCTATGTTGACGCGTCTAGATGATGTAGTGATTTCGCTGTCACCTTGTGCTGCCAACTGCATATTTCGTAGTCCTTGTCAATCAGCTGCCGTTCTGGGCTCTGGAATAGAGTGGCACTGATCCTAAAGAATCAGCCCATTTGCTGCTGCCCGTCCGCCTAGTCAATTTTTATGATGCCTGTACGCCTAGTCTATTTGATGCTGCCCGCTACCAGAGACAGCCCACGTAAGAGACGGAGCACTCAAAAAGCCTTCCATAGGAACAAACGAGAGCATTTGGCTACGCAAACATGGCGCTGGCTGGCATCCCTCCCACCTGTCCGGTAACGAGAGCCAATTGCTTGCTGAGCTTATCCAATAATCTCGCCTAGTCCATTTTGCTGTTGCCTGTCCACCTAGTCCATTTTGCTGCCTGCCCGTCCACCTAGCCCATTTTGCCGCTGCCCGTCCACCTAGCCCATTCACTGTTTTATTTATTTATTTGTTTGCCATCCTAGCCCATCTAGTGCCACGGTCTAGTTTACTTTATCCTAACAATTCTCGGACAAGTCTATTAACCATCGTTGACACGTCTATTTGCTGCCTCCCATCTGCCTAGTTCTTTTTTGCTGCTGCCTGTCCACCTGCCCATTTTGCTGCTGCCTGCTACCTAGCCCATTTGGCTGCTGCCTGCCCGCCCAACCCATTTCTGCTGATGCCCACCTTGCCCATTTATTTATTAAGCCATCCTAGCCTTAGTGCCTCCAGTCTGTGTACTTTATCCTAATGACTCCCAGCCAAGTCTATTTAACCACTGTTGACGCTCTATTTCTCTATGTGCATCTGACTGTCCAACAGCTGGCCTTGTCTTTAATCCTACCTAAAGTCTATTTTACAGCTGGTGATGGGGCACTTAACTGCCACTAACCGAGGATGCTGCCAACCCCAAATTGTTAACTGCGGCCAACTTATTGGTCATCTAGTTACATTTTATCATTTTGGCTGGGGTCGTTCATTTCACCTGATTTCTACTGGCCTATTTAACTATCTACCAACCTATCTAGTTTTCTCTTTCGCTACTGCTGGGCAAGTTTGTGTTTTTGCTGCTGCCTGGCTACGTCCTATTGCTGCTGCTGTGATCCTAATATAACTGCTGCTAAACAAAACTTCTGCTGGTCTAGTCTGGTTAATAGAAATCTGCCTATTTCAGTTAACTTGACGATTTATGCCACATTTAGCCAATGACTGGCCCAGCCTTCTTGATTATACTTACTACTGGCATAGTCAATACGACTGCTCCTCTGATCACATGCATGATTTACTCTGGACTAGTGCATGATGTTTTTTTGGGGGGGATATCTAAATTCGACTGCTCAACCAATCCTCTCATTTTAACTGACTTTGAGAGGATTACCAGGTATGGAATTCTGCTGCCTATGCACGCTACCTACGGCCGGACGTGCGCGCCATTCTTAATGCCCAGAAGCCATGTCCCCTGCTGCCCCTGGTGGTAACCAATAAGTGTCTACATCTATGCGTCGTGCTACCATCTGCTGCTCCTGCTGCTGCTATGCCCCCCCACCCCCCTGCCTTTACCAAATTTAGTTCCAAATTTAGTTTTAGATATTTGGTTTGGGGGGCTTATCTTTATAGCTATGACATCCTCTCATCGTATTCGAGAGAGGATTACCAGGTATAGTCTGTTTGGGGGGTTATCTCTCGCCCTGTCCTGCTGGGGTGAGAATTCCCTAAACTGCTGCTGCCCCCTGACTAAATGCTTTTCCATGCTGTTCATGGAAATAGGGGGGTTCCTCCGAACAGAGCTATACCGCCAAATGTAATTCATAATTTCAATAAAAGAAATTGCATTTATATTCTTCTCTTGTGTTTCTTGACTGAAATGGTTCTGACAGAAATTAAAGTACTAACGTCAGTTCTGGCCAGGCCATGGTAGTCAAGAAGCTTGCTGCCCTCCCCTTCATCTAATTAATTCCTAATTGATCCAGGTGCATTCTCTCAGCTGATAATCTTTCTTCCCTAGCGATTGGCCACACGGCTTCGGCACGCCTTTTAAATTCTATCCACTTCCTCTCAACTGTATGCTGCTCAGTTTTTGCTACCCACCACCTCCCCTGCTCCACCTTGTCGTGTATGATGTGACATGTTCTCTTGTCACGTCGCTTGGCTCTGTTCATGGGGGGGTTATCTCTCGCCCTGTCCTGCTGGGGTGAGAATTCCCTAAACTGCTGCTGCCCCCTGACTAAATGCTTTTCCATGCTGTTCATGGAAATAGGGGGGTTCCTCCGAACAGAGCTATACCGCCAAATGTAATTCATAATTTCAATAAAAGAAATTGCATTTATATTCTTCTCTTGTGTTTCTTGACTGAAATGGTTCTGACAGAACTTTTTTAGTTATCCTGCTGACAGACAAACAGACAGACAAACCAACGCGACTGAAAACATAACCTCATTGGCAAAGGTAATAACTAAACAGACTTGCCCTCAGCAACTTCAGCAACCAGTCTGGCAGTCATACAACTAAAGTGAGTGATTATCCCATGTCATTGCTATCACACTCAATGAAATTCAGTATCTGCCTTAGTTTAACCCAGCGGTTCCCAAACTTTTTCAGTGGGGACCCTCATTTGGAACTAAGAATATTTCCGTGACCCCCCAAATGCAAAATGCTAAACTTTCATGTACGTCAAAGGGAAGGTAAATAGTGAAGACATCGATTACCCATTGGGGGGGTACTACTGTATTACAGTGTATGGAAAGTTTATACAAGCATATAATTTGAGGTTTTATGCAAACAGTCCTCTCTGTCCACGACCCCTCAAGTACATCCACGACCCCCTTAGGAGTCCCGACCCCCGGTTTTGAACCACTGGTTTAACCCCTCCCACATGTGAGCAGGAGGGGAGCCAGGCAGACTCCCCCTGGGGGACTGGTGAGAGGAGATGGATATGGAGATATGGAGCGGAGGCAGCACTTAAAGGTCATTGACTCCCCTCCAACTGCTCACCTGTTGTTGCTGTCTAGAAGCAGACCTGTGACACTCTGGCTGTGGGTCCATCTAGTGAACAGTCAGCCAGTGACTGGCCCAGTGCCCCATTAAAAAACATTGGCTCGATCATAAAGGCACTTACAGTGGATCCAATGACTGAGCATATGTCACCGGGTGACTCAGGCACACACACACACACACACACACACACACACACACACACACACACACACACACACACACACACACACACACACACACACACACCACACACACACACACACACACACACACACACACACACACACACACACACACACACACACACACACACACACACACACACACACAGGTGGGCAGGGCTTCCTGGCAGGACAGCCTGCTTTCGTCACCTAACTCCCATGATTATATTACCATCATCCATTATGCATCCCTTTACACCTCCTGTTGGCAAGATGGTTGTTACCAACACCTTGTAACAAAAGCACTAACCTTGCTAAGCCAATGTGCCAGTGGCGTGGAGCTGGCAGTCGAAGTCATTTCGCTTCTTTGAAGAGCGTGCACTTTACAATATCTACTCATTGTCTATTTTTTTCTATGGTGGTATTTTTTTTGCTGGATACCCACATCCACATCTAGTTGAATCTTTGACACAGAATTAGCTGAATTTGATATTGCTTTCAGTGAATTCATATTTTCTCTCTCCCGTCCACGAGAAAGAGAATCTAGGGAGGCAAGAAAAGCCTGCGCACTTGAAGAGGATTATTTGTGGCTGAACTTTTTTGATGATCTAGTCCACCTTTTCATCATCTTTTTTTATGCAGTAACCTCTTCCACAAGATGCAGAAGACCTTTTTCAAAATCTGAAGTCTACTTTTTTATTCTCCATTTTTATTCAGTTACCTCTTCCAAAAGACGCAGGAGACCTTTATCATGATCTTGTCTACCCTTATTTATCACTATCATCTTGACACAGCGACGTTGATAACTTCATCCTGAAGTCACCTGACCCAAGGTGTTTGCCAACGCAGGAGGCTGCCAAGATCTATCACACCATCTGAAGTCTACTTTTTTAATCCCCATTTTTTATACAGTGACGTCTTCCAAAGGACGCAGAAGATATTTTTCATGATCTCAAGTCTACCTTTTTTCATCACAATCTTTAGACAGCCACTTTGATAACCTCACCCAGAAGATCCACCTGACCCAAGATGTTGCCAGCGCAGGAGGCCGCCAAGATCTACCACACCAACTACGTGAGGAACGCCCGAGCCATCGGCGTCATGTGGTCCGTCTTCACCATCTGCTTCGCCATCATCCTGGTGGTGGTCTTCATCCAGCCCTTCTGGATAGGTGACAGCTGAAATGACCAAAAATGTCACAAAAAAGAAAAGGTGAGGCGCACACAAGGCTCATGTAAAACCTGTGTATATTGTAGCCGAAATGTAGCAAAAGAAGTAATAAAAGAATAAAACTGGAGCTCCTAATATACGTCACTTTTTGGGTACAATATACAGGTTTGACTTGAGCCTTGTGTGTGCCTCATCTTTTAAAAACATATATATATATATTTTCGCTACTTTTGGTGAGCAGTCGTACCAAGCAATACAATAAGTTAAGGCGCAGACGGCAACCTTTTTTCCATCACCTCTAATAAAATGGAGGTCCACATGACCATGGTCATGGATCTGACAGTATAATTACAAATAATTGATTCACCACCAATTTAAAAAAAAAAAAAGTTTTATCTATGGGCCACACTGAGTGAGGAGGCAGGCCACACGTGGCCCCCGGGCCTCCAGTTGCCCATCCCTGCTGTATATTGTAGCTGAAAGGTAACAATAGATATCAGTGAATAAAACTGGAGCTCCTGATATACTGTACGTTACTTTTCGGGTACAATTTACAGGTTTGACTTGCGTGTGCGCCCCATCTTTTTTTGTGACATTTTTAGTATTGCTACTTTTGGTGAGCAGTCGCACCAAGCAATACACGTTTTCTACGTTAAGGCGCAGATGCCAACCTTTTTAGTTCTCTCTTCTCTAGGGGACAGCGTCAACACCCCTCAGGCTGGATATTTCGGCCTCTTCCACTACTGCATCGGCAACGCTCTCACCTCGGAGCTGGTGTGCAAAGGTAGCGTTCTGGACTTCGCGTCGATCCCATCGGGTGCCTTCAGGACCGCTTTGTTCATGGTCGGTTCGGGGATGTTGTTGATCGTGGGCACCATCATTGGGCTGAGCCTCTTCTGGTTTCTCAACGCTGGAAGTGTTTATAAGATATGTGCCTGGATGCAGCTGGCTGCAGGTGAGTGACATACAGTGCATTCCAATATGCACACTCCCGTCCTCCACTTGTGCTTGTGGCACTGTTTTTCATTTAGGCCTACTATCCCGATTGCAAATGAGAAAATTACATTAGAATTGTGCTTTTGCAAGATATTGAATTTATTTTCTGTCAATGACATCATCACAAGGTCAGAAGTAAGCAAGTGAGCAAGGGAGGACGGGAGTCTGCATGTTGAAATGCACCCATAAACTCTACATTTGTACTTGTTCCTACTACATCTGTCATGTTTTCATCTGCAGGCAGGACCGCCGACACGGGGGAACAAAGGGGTCAGTTGTCCCGGACCCAGGAGGGAGGGGGCCCACATTTGGGTCTACATTTATTGGATGAGGGGCCCTTTGGAAGACTTTGTCCTTGGCCCCTGCCAAAGCTGTCAGTGGCTCTTCCTGCAGAAATGAGATGCAAGTTCTTGCTGTGGAGAGAGAGAGAGAGAGAGAGAGAGAGAGAGAGAGAGAGAGAGAGAGAGAGAGAGAGAGAGAGAGAGGAAGGAAGGAAGGAAGGAAGGAAGGAAGGAAGGAAAGTCAAAAGAGGGAAGATAAAGGACAAAATGGTGGATATGATGCAACAGAATTGTTCATGGTCACACTGGTGGCATGATGGTGATGGTGGTTGCCACAAATGGCACTGAGCTTGTTCCGGTTCCTCAATGCTGGTAGTGTTTATTAAGTAAGGGTTAACGTTCGGCGAGAAGGTCGCTACCGTGGAATAGCAGCACGACAGAGAGAATCTTTAGACCCCGACGCGGAGCGGAGGTGCTGCTATTCCACAAAGCGACCGACTCGCCGAAAGTTAACCCGCTTATTATATGGATATAGGCTACTTAAATGATTCACACATGCGGGGACATTTCTTTAGACCTATTTAATGTTAAGATTATTGCTGCGCAAAACAAAACAGTGCCGTTGTGGAACACCGCTAGGCAACAGCTAGGTAGGCTAGCCAGGACAACAGGTGTTGTCTATCACAGCAGCTGATTAGAGTGACAAAAGACCGGACCCCCTGCGGAGTGATATGAAACATTCGCTTTAGCCACTGACTTGTATACAAGCCAGTGGCTTTAGCAGTGAACGTCTTGTTGCCATTGACAGCGGTAGCCAGGACAACGGGTGCTGTCTATCACAGCAGCTGATTAGAGTCTTGTTGAAAAGTCGCTTTAGCAGTGAAAAGTCTTGTTGCCATTGACAGCGGTCTGTTATAGACCAACCCGTCCGTTATCGAAAAATAAGAGACGTCCGAACGTTGGGGAGCCCCGTTGAAATGAATGGAGCATTCGACAGATGACGTCACAACCATATAATAAGTAAGGGTTAACGTTCGGCGAGAAGGTCGCTACCGTGGAATAGCAGCACGACAGAGAGAATCTTTAGACCCCGACGCGGAGCGGAGGGGTCTTGTTCTCTCTGAAGTGCTGCTATTCCACAAAGCGACCGACTCGCCGAAAGTTAACCCGCTTATTATATGGATATAGGCTACTTAAATGATTCACACATGCGGGGACATTTCTTTAGACCTATTTAATGTTAAGATTGTTGCTGCGCAAAACAAAACAGTGCCGTTGTGGAACACCGCTAGGCAACAGCTAGGTAGGCTAGCCAGGACAACAGGTGTTGTCTATCACAGCAGCTGATTAGAGTGACAAAAGACCGGACCCCCTGCGGAGTGATATGAAACATTCGCTTTAGCCACTGACTTGTATACAAGCCAGTGGCTTTAGCAGTGAACGTCTTGTTGCCATTGACAGCGGTAGCCAGGACAACGGGTGCTGTCTATCACAGCAGCTGATTAGAGTCTTGTTGAAAAGTCGCTTTAGCAGTGAAAAGTCTTGTTGCCATTGACAGCGGTCTGTTATAGACCAACCCGTCCGTTATCGAAAAATAACAGACGTCCGAACGTTGGGGAGCCTCGTTGAAATGAATGGAGCATTCGACAGATGACGTCACAACCATATAATAAAGGATAATATGCAACTGGCTCTAGGTGACTGTAGACAGTGAGGCATGAACCATCACATTTTCACCACGCCCTGTTTTTGTGACCCTCTTCTCTCCTCTCCTCTCCTCTCCTCTCTCTCTTCTTTGTCTACTGTATACCTTGCCGCCACTCCAACCCCTTTTTCTGTCTCTCCCAGCGGCCCTTTTAACCGTGGGCTGCCTAATCTACCCGGACGGCTGGGACGCGCCAGAGGTGAAGCGCATGTGCGGGGAGCGTACGGACAAGTACACGCTGGGCAACTGCACGGTGCGCTGGGCCTTCATCCTCTGCATCATCGGCATCCTGGACGCGCTGCTGCTCTCTCTCGTTGCCTTCACCCTTGGCAACCGGCAGGACAAGCTGCTGCCTGACGACTTTGAGGTGGAAGGAGGTGAGGACTGAGGAGGAGGACATGAATACCTTTACATTAGACATTTAATTCAGAATTCCATTGAGTTTCCTTTGATCTTTCATTTAATTCCAAATTAAGAAGTGTTAACATGACGTTTTCAAAGCGGAATTAAGCTTTATTCAGAATTAAATGGGGTTAATTCATAATGAAATGTCTCATGTAAACGTAGCAATAGGAGTGCGCGGTATGGACGGTATACTATCGTGCGAGGTATTTTTTGCCCCAAGGTATGGATTTTGTCCATACCGCTCTACCGCCATAGCGCATTGCGTCCTGCAGATGGCAGTAATAGACGACGTTTTGAACATCCACCGACTGTCTCTCCTAGTAGCAATGTTCTCCGAGACGGTTTAGACCAGGGGTGCTCAGACTTTTTCAACATGCGAGCTACTTATTGAAATGGGTGTGTGGAAGTGATCTACTGGGTGTTCGGGTGTTTCTCCCCCGAGAACATTTGAAAGTACAGCTGTCACAAATGCAATTTTAACACAATATGAAAATGTATTTGTATGAATACACATCAACAATGAAAGGTGAATCAGTGGTGAATAACAGCCTCAAACAGACCTTATTTAGGCCTAGGCCTACTGTAAATTACGTTTTTGATCACAAAGGGAGAGGCAATCAAGTTAAGCCTATGATAAATTTAATTTTCATAAATGAACATAGGCCTAATATTAATGAAGACTGTTATTGATGTGCCCTCTTGGTTTCTGGACAGATTTTATGTAATCCCCTTTTCACTTTAATATGAGTGCAGAGCGATTTTCTCCCTCCCTGAAGTGTTATTTCATGTGTGCATGCTTGGGGTCACCTATTTGAAGTGATGTTGGTTTGGGATTTCATGGAGAACTTTTTTAATGCCGCTGTGAGAAGTAAACAGAACAGCGGTTTGCGGGCGTTTGGCGTTTTCACGTGGATGCTATTGTCTTCGTGGACGTTACAGACATCCCTAGTTCCAAAAAATAAACAAGGAGACATCTACTGAATGGACCGAAAAGCGCGCTCTCTGTCTAGCGGCCGCGCTGAACAGACCATTTGAAAAGACGCGCCTGCACTCAGGTTAAACAGGCACACAGCATTCACTCTCCCCTCGCACGTGTGCCTATGAAATCGAAGTAGCCAACTCCACGCTCAATGCGGGAATTACATCTTGCCTGCACTTCTCATAGCATTGTTAAAAGGGGGGGAGGGGACAGGGGATTGCCGGTGTTCGGGCTGTTGTTTTCAGCTCTGGCTGTTCCTTTTGAGCGGTGACGCTGCCTGTAGCCTACTAACTGAACATATAGCGCACGGTATCGGCAAACGTCTCGTGCCGTCCAATTTTTGTGCTCCGATGTTATGACTTATTAAGAGTTTGAGTGTTGCGCTTGACAGTTATCCTCCTTATCTGAAGACGTCGTTGTGTTTATAAGATATTTACAGTGTAGACGCCTGGAGTTAGCCTGTCAGATTCTGGGTAGGTTTATTCCTAGCAAACTTTTTTTTTTAAGTGTCCTCCTACTGTACGATCTACCAATACTGCCTCCGCGATCGACTGGTCGACCGCGATCGACCTATTGAGCACCCCTGGTTTAGACCTTCCTATCAAAATCTCTGATGTTATGTGGTTGTAGAAAAACAGAAGCACAATTTAATTTAAGCTTTAAGTGTAAAATGTATAGTTTGTGTAGTGAACCATTGTTTTAAACTGTATGTGATTTCGATTCTGGTCTCCACAATTTAATGTACAGTGGTGTGTGAAAAGCAAGTTAGCAATCTAACAATCCAAGTCATTAATGTCAATGCTGGTGTCTGATGACAACAGAAATGTGCTAAATCTATGTGCTACTGTGGTTGCTTTACATTTGCGCCAGCCTTACTGTATGTTACTGTGTCTATGTGAGATAATATCATTCACGATATCTGGCTGGGTGTTAGTAACTTAGATGACTGTTCACTGTTTAAAATGTGATTTAGCGATTTCGCTAACGTTAGCATGCTAACCGCTGCTGCAGTGATAGCTGCCATTTAAATGCATTAGTTCTACAATGTATTGCTAGCTGCCTCATGTGAAAGTTCGTTTTTTTTAAACTTTAACAATAACTGCTGAACCATTAGGCTTGGCATAATCCCAGATGCAAGCACATTTCCAAATTACCCCCAGCAACTCCAGAAATAGAAAAAAAAGGTCAAATGAACGATTTATTGGATAAAATCCATGTTCAGTTTGACACCCCTCCCTTCCATAGTTTAACCCCTTCTAGACTTGGTGAAATTGACAGTGTTGTAGCCTATTGCATTGCATTGCAAAATGCATTTTACATAGCTTTAGTTTGTTTTCAAAAGATTTGAATAGCAAGAATTCACACACATTCCAAAAATGCAAATGTTTAAAAAAAAACGCAAATGCAAAAGTAAAAAAAAAAAAGGTGTTTTGTACATTTTGCGACGGAATGCTTCAATTTTACACAAATGTAAAATACCGTGATATATACCGTGATATATACCGTGGCTAAAATTATACCGAGGTATACATTTTTGGCCATACCGCCCACCCCTACGTAGCAATTGTGTCATAAGCGGAGTTTGACTTGTGCATGGGGCTAATAGGCTAATAGGATTCATATTAATTTCATATTAGTATGTATTTTAATAAAAACATTTAAAATATCAGTAAGTTTACATTTTGAACATTTATATTTTGATATTTCGCCATTTTCTTGACTGGATGTCATTACATGTTTCAGCCACCAGGGTGGGCAATGCACTGTGGGCCAAGTCCATTAATCTCCAGTTCTCGCCTTGTGCTTGTGGTCTCCGTGATGCGAGGCAAGACGTCGTTAATGATAGAACAGAAGTTTTATTAAATATCTCACAAAATGTACAATTCAAATGTCATTTTCTCTCTTGCAAGCGGGATGTTGAGTGGGTAAAAGTCCCCTGTTGTGCCTAGGCTGACAGCCAGGGGGTCCGTTTCTCGATTCTTGTCGTTGCTAACCGTCTTAAGACCGTCTTCCATTCCGTTGGATTTAGTGGTGAGAGTCGCTGTCGAGAGAGAGTTGAGTCGCTCTTACGAAGGACGCTTTCGAGATACGGACCCCAGGACACTTCGTTGTTTTCTCCACGGAGGCTTCTGAGCCTCAGCCAAGCACAAGGCCACAAGCATAGTAGAAGACAGGAGGTTACATATCTAAAGGGACTCACTTGCTACGTTTACATGAGGCATTTAATTCGGAATTAACGGACTTTAATTCTGAATAAAGCTTAATTCCTGCTAGAAAACGTCATGTAAACGTTAAAATAGGCTACTCAAATTTAACTTCAGTTTAAAATTGAGTCAGGGCCTTTCCCATTACTAATCTCTACCCCTACACCTTCCTCTTGCCCCTTGTGCTTTCAAACGAAGCCGCAAGGTGTAGGGCTTGAAACGCAACCCCCATTGGATTGGGATACCCCTTCAACAATCACGGAATGACACTCACAGCTATCTCTAATTTCATGCATTAGGTTGATATTAATAGCGTTTTTTTTAATGTGCGTTTCATGCAGAAAAGGCCCATCACACATTAGGACAATATTAAACTTTGTAACAATGGAATAATTATTACCACTTTAAAATCGTCAATTGCAGCAAAAATACTTAATCTTGTGTGCTGGTGTGGATGCCGCGGCTTGCCGCCAATTTTTAAATGCATTCGCAATGCATTCAGGGAAATCTCTCGTAGCCCTCCGTCCGTGGAGTGTGGTGTCGGGAAATCTCCGCGCTGAGGGGTGGAAAGCCCTTCGTCGTACCCCTACCAGGGACGGAGGAACTCATTTTGACCAGGAGGTGCTGTGGTCGGCGAAGGGTCTGGGAGTCCTCTCCCAGAAAAAAATGTGTTTTTTAGATGCAATTTCCTGCATTCTAATCAATTTTAGGATGAAGAATGGCGAATCCCATCTGACTAACTTCTTCATGTTTTATGTAGCCTAACCAAGGATGACTAGATTTTACCTTTTTTTTTGTTTAACATTTCACTTCAAAATTATTAAGTTCTTCTTGCGGAAGGGAAACGCGCACCTGTTTAAGAGCAAATCGCGCTGCCGTGACAGTTTCTCTCTTCTCCATGGGCAGTCTACAATGTGTGAAATTAGTAGAAATGCATGACTAGGCTATGCGATGCACTTGTGAGAGGTGACCGGGCTTTCAAACAATTTAGATTTTCTTGCAATTACGACTGTGTATCTCAAGATGCATAGCCTACGATCAGGACCCCTGCCCTGTCTCCCCGCCCGCGCACAAAAGCACGCACGCACACACAGACAGGCATACTGCTTCCCAAATGTGATTAGGCATACACTCTGATGACCAAAGAGTTTGTAATCGACGAGAGAAGTAGGCAAGCGCCAAAGCAGCTTGTGCCGTTGCTGGCTATTGATACAGGGAGAGTGTGAAAGCCACCTTTAGTTTGCAATTGACGTAGGCCATATTTAAGACGCACTAAAATGTGCCGCTAAACGGTGGTCAAATCAGCAGCAAGAGGCAAAAGGAACAAATCGCCACCACTACAAAAGTCCAAAACATCTAACAATAGCACAGCCATTTCACACCGCGGCAATTCAACTTTGGCAACAGTTATGATAGACAAGCCACGCACACCATCGGCTGTGCTACAGATTCACCCCATAGCCAACTCCGAGGCTAAGATAGACTTCACCAGCAATAGGCAAGACCTAGCCTACCAATGTGCTACTACGAATCCAATCTCCACCGCAAGAAACAAAAGTCACTTCTTACCTGACACGATGCACAATTTTGGTGACATTCCCTTCTCCCGTTGCACCTAATTCCTTGCTTAGTTGGTCCGTTTTTGATCACCAAAGTGATGAGACTTCTCTTCACAACAAGTAAGCTCCTCCAATGGGTTTAAGACCGTATATGTTGATGCATGCCCAAGCCAACATATCGCTGTTAACATCACTTCTATTACTACCTTGACACCACAAGCTAAACAAAACAAACGTCTATCCCGCGTCACTGGCTGCACCGTTCTACAACACTGTTCCGGTCTGGTCGGGGTCTAAAAGTTTATCACTCATTTCAAACCAAAATTGCATTCACATTTCAAACTACTTATAAGTATTAAAAAAGTAGAAAATATTCATATTTTGTGTTTTTATTTTAGAATAATAATGAGGAAAAAACTATGTCTGAATTTAGGGTAATACACAAGTGATGCAGCTGCGTCTGTTGTCCAGTAGGGGGGGTGCTGCAGCACCCGGAGCACCCCACTTCCTGCGTCCCTGGGCCCTACCCTCTGTCTGAACGTGAATCAAGACGCCACTACCCCTACCCGTGGACGCACAAAACGGGGGTGAAGGGGAAAGGCGTAGGGCTAAGGGGTGTAATGGGATTCACTGTTAAATTAGTTTACTTCCTTTTAGTATTCAGTAAAGTAAAGACGGACTTACTTTCACATATTTATTTTGTGTCTTCTTTTAACAGCCTGAATGGAGCCTTTATTGAGAAGCATCAGCAGTGGTTCATTTCAGCAGACATGAAGACACTGATGAGCCCAGCTTGACAGAATCAAGGATTTTTTTTGTTTTGTTAAGAAAGCTTGCATCAGCCTGATTAACGTCTGTTCTGAAATGCAAAGTCAGTGCAGTTAAAGCCCTTTGGCTTTGGAGGTCTTTGATATCTCTACCACCAGAGCCATCAATGCTTATGTTCTTTATTGTAGACCCAGCCTTTTTAATTTCAAGGTAAAGTTGAATTGTATAATACAGTCATCTGATTCACAGATTGCATCTTCAGTGACCAGTGTGTAGCATTTGTAATACCTTTTTTTAAATATAAAGATTTTATACTTGATTACTTACTGTATACTTATTCTACTCTGATATCTAGAGATGTTGTCAGTAAGTTTCTCAATACAATGTAGCAAATCGCACCAACAGTTGTCATTCTCCACCTGCTGTGACAGACTAGATAACCATGATGTGCTGCAATCAAGAATTGTAATTGCTGATTAAAATTGGCCAGATTTTAATGAGTGCTAGGCAACCTTTGTACCAGAATAAAGGCGGGTCCCTAGGCAACTCTTCTATTAAGTCCTTTGTTTTATTAGTGCCGCATACACTGACGTGTTTCGACTCACGCGCTGGAGTCTTTTTAAAGGTGTGAAAAATACTCCTTGACAAAGACTCCTACGTGAGCCAAAACGCACCGGTGTGTGCGGCATAAATAAAACAAAGAGCTGCCTCTGGCTTCTTTCTCCCTTGAAGAGCACCTGCACTGCACAATTGAGACCCAAGGCATCGCTCCCCCATCTATCTCTTTAACCTTTGTACCAGTTAATAAATATGTAATAATAAATGTGTGACTGATTTCTTTTGCTTAAATACAGTGCCATGAGAAAGGTTGGGCACCCTTTTGGAAAATCATTACATCGGTTTTTTTCTCGTTGAGCTTTTAAAGTAGCAACTTCATTTTAACATATGTTAAACTGTAGGGAAAGAGAAACATTTCAGCAGTGGAATAATTTTAGTTGGTGTTACAGGGGGGAGAGCGAGGGAGAGAGAGAGAGAGCTTTGTAATCGCCAGCGGAAGGATAGGTTCCTTATTACTATAATGATTATTGACTGACTCTGTCATAGATTTATTTTCAAGGACAGTAGGCCTATGCTTTCAAGGCATTAAGTTGAGGCAATGTGCAAAACATCAAAATCGAAAGAAGCAACTCCTGAGCCTGCCTGTGTGAATGAGTGAGTGAGTGAGAGGGAGCGCGCAAGAGGTAGAGAGAGCTTTAGCCATTTGATTTTTTTGTGGTCAGTAGTGGGGTTGAAACTCCCAGGTCATCATGTCGGCTGCTAGAGAAATTCTATAACACAAAATTGCCATTTCACGAACATTTCCAAAAGTTCCGGGTTGCGGGTTTTCACTATTTTGACCCACCCGAACCCGCGATACTTAGAAAAAACTGCTACCCAACCCACCCGGCCATCACTATGGGCTAGCCTCAAACAAAATCTGAAAAAAAAAAACAACAAAGATGGATGATGAAAATTTGAAGGCAAAGAAAATCTTTTTTTGGCATCTGTACAAGCAATTTATGCCAAAAAATAATAAATCGAAATTATCATGAAATTCCAGCTGGAGCCTTTTTGACACGCAGGACACTGTACTGTTATTGTTTGCAAATAACTGCTTATTTGGCAGAGCCCCCTGTTCGAGTCTGAGTTGTCCCACCACAAGCACGGTACCACTGGGTTTATCGTTCGCCTCATTCTAGGTGACAAGTGGAGGGATTTAATCTTTTTTGCTTTTTATCTCTCTTGACCTGACACATTTTAGTTTTACATGCTATCTATGTGTGCTACATAGATAAGGTTTAATATGCTTGCATATAATGGTAAATCGTTAACACACTGATGAGAGGAAACATGGGATAGGCTACCCAGTGAACTTTATTACCTGGAATGTGAAATCTTTAAAGGGAGACTGTGTGAGATTTTTTATTTCCAGAATTCATGTTGCCCATTCACTAATGTTACCTTTTTCATGAATAGGCTACTTACCACCACCATCAAATTCTAAGTATTCATTATGATTGGAAAAATGTAACTTTTCATACATGAAAAGGGGGATCTTCTCCATGGTCCGCCATTTTGAATTTCCCAAAATAGCCATTTTTAGCTGCAAAAAGGACTGTACTTGGACCATACTAGAAAGTATTTGTTTATTACGTAGTAAACTTTCATGTAAAGATCAAATTTGGCAATAGAGAGCCTAGTTTCAATGAGCAGCTAGTTGCAGGACCTTTTTTTGACCATTTCCTGCACAGTGTCCCTTTAAACCATCCTGTTAGTAAAGGAAAGAAAGTTTTGTCACATCTCAGCCAGCTTAATGTTGGAATAGCTTTTCCTCAAGAAAGACATTTACGTCTATCAAAGCAGATTAAGACGAACTTGGATAGGTCAATTATATCACTCCAATTTCAATAGCAAGTCAAGGGGCATGGCTATTCTGATAAATAGGCCTAAATATGTCCGATTTATAATGTCAAAAGTGGAAGCAGATAGCCATGGAAGATTTGTTATAGTTACAGGCAGATTATATATTTCTGTATAAAAAGAAGACAATCCGCACACTTCAGGTCTATTTTTGTGCAAAGAAGCTTAACTTGACTTGCAAGCTTTCGGTCCTTAGACCTTCATCAGGCAGAGTGCATACAAACCAGCGGGTGTTCACTCACGGAACTAGCTACTAGCCACAATTGGCTAACCCTAAGGGCTTCCGTACACCGGCTCCGACAAAGTGCGGCGCACTTTCGTTTCCGACATAATTCGGACCCCCAAGCCAAATTTCACACGAACATTGCATTGATAGTCAATGGGCGGCGCCGACAAAATAGAACTCGTCTCTAATTGCTGTATACATACAGTCATAGGAAAAAGTTTGTACACCTTTTGAAATTTCGTACATTTCTGTCAAAATTGATCATATAACATGCAACAGTCATAGTGCTTACCAGGAATGTTTTGTTGATAATATTTGTGACTGGAAATCACAGTAGCAATGTATTTAGCATGGGTTCCCCTTTCCATTCCATGCACTCCAGACATCCCAGAAACCTTAATGACGAGAGGCAGTTCTAAAGAAGAGGGAGACAAGATACATCCAGATTGTTTTGTTAATCTGATCTGCGATAGAGTTCTTCAGTAACGCGGAAGCATGTAGTAGATTGTAGTCTTTCATGTTAGCATTTAACGACTTCCTGGTTCGTATCGGCTTCCGGCCTCCATAGGGAATGAATAGGGGCTAGTTTCAAATAAGCTCCGAGTGCAAGCACGCGCTTAGCGAACCCCCGCAAACTGTCGAGGGTGTTAAAAACAGGCTGTAGGTATGACATGGTTGATCATTTTGTGTCAAACTTCGACATAAATACAATGTTGCGTCCATATGCTAAACCCGGAAACTTTTGGCAACTACAGAAGCGGCGCCTGTATCTAACGTCATGTACGTGCGGAAGGTTGTACCCATGGCAACCAAAGGAAAGTATGTAGTTCGGAAGTTTTAATGATCAGAAAGGGGTTAGCAATATTGAATTATAATCGTCATGATTTAACATGTGAATACACCAACATGATGATACGATCCGTTCCACTAATGAGAAAGGGATGCGGGGACACGCTAATGTTCGTTGTTGGCGTGCAACTTATATTTTTGCCAAACCTGAATCTCTATGGCGTTTTGCAATGTAAAAAATCGCCATGGAACCGGAAGTCCAAACGCTGCATACAAGTTGACGTCAACGCTGAAGAGCTCTATTACAGGACAAGTCTGGTTGAAGACATTGCAACTATAACTGAGGGTTAAAACCTATTCAATGCAAGGGTGTACTTACTTATGCCTTGCTCTCCTGTGAATGTCATGGCCTTATGGCCAATAAAAATGTGATAACATGTAAATGTTTGGGTGAAATTAGTTAAAGCAGACTCAGATTGTTCCTTCTTGAGATTTCCGGTAAGATCAGACCATGTTATATGATGAATTTTGACAGAAATGTACGAAATTTCAAAAGGTGTACAAACTTTTTCCTGGGACTGTATGTATACTGCCATCTCGCTGAAATATGTACACATGTTGGCCTATATAAAAGGTAGGGCTCCTTACAACTTCAGTGTAGAGTGGGGTAACATGCCCAGGAGAGTTATATGCTTCCCACCTATTTGTCCAAAAATAGAGATGGGCCTAGTGCAAATAAACATTTAAAGCGTTGCTGTGCATTACGATGATGGGCAGGTATATATTCATTCCACCAAATATAGTGGGGTCGTATTAGGCTCAGTCATTTCAAATTGGTGTTAAAGTTTGGTTTTCACTTCCAAGTTGAAGTTTAGGGTCTATAGAACAATTTGAGTTCGAGTGTCAAACACACAGATAACAAAATGGCCTGCGGGGGGCGCTCTAAAGTATATAAACTGCTATAACGTTTGATTATACAAACCAAATTTAACATATGAGGTATGTATGAATTCAGCATGAAGAGGTGAAACCGGTGGGCTAAGTATTCGGTTACCAGATTAAAGACACACTATGTAATAAACACACTTTTAGCCAATGGACAGCAAAATCCGGGCTTTTTTAAGATAAAGGGTGGAAATGCCCTCAAAGTTGCAATGAAACATCATTTATTGTTACAAGCTATTGTAAATAAAGCCTGGGTTATCACTTAACTTGATTTGTTCAGAATATCCCTGAAGCACACAGATACTTAGGATACCTATACACAAATATGACTGCATAAAGCCTACTGTATGTCATACTTAGCTCCCAACTTGCAACTTTGAGTTTATGAATTTAGGATCATGAGTAACAGCTTTTTTTTCAATCAAGCCATCATTTTATTCACAAAAAAACTTTATATCTAAAAGAAAGTAATTCAATAACAATAATAATAATAATCATAATCATAATAATAATATAATAATAATCATAATCATAATAATAATGATAAGGATAATGATGATGATGATATACTATGAGGAACAACAGTTTTTCCGGCATTCAAAAACAAACAGAAAACATATGGCTAACATTTATCCCAATACTCCACTCTACAATAACTATGACAGAGAACAGATAAAACTAGATTGCATTTCCTCACAGAAAATGCTGGAGTATGCTTGCCCGTCTTGCATTCGTTGCCCTTCATGCATGCCTTGCCTTTCATGCATGAATTGCCCTTCATGCATATGCTGCCCACAACATACAGTTAACCATCTATGAGCTAACTTCCTGTTTTTTATGTACCATATTGGCAAAAACACATTTTCACTATCTGTAGTGCCCCCCAGTGGCACGTACCCTCTGGGTGTACTGGACATCATGTGTGAGAAATTTCGTTAAGATCTGTCAAGGCGTTGCTGAGATATGAGCTAACTTCCTGTTTGGACGGTGCGTTTGTCTTTGCTGTCAAATTTAATTGGCTGCTGTGCGCCGATGCTTTCAGCTATTGCTCTGAAATTTTCAGCATAGATGCAGAGTAGTCGAATGGTGGTCTGAAAAAAATTATAGGACCAGTAGACAAATATTGTGGGCGGAGCATCATTTTTATTGATTTTTGCATATGTCAAAATGGCGGGAAATTATTGATGGTAAATCTAACATCATGGTATTCGTTGGATTCGGCTTGACCCAAGGATTTCAGCGAAGGCAAGCGTTTGATGAATTGAGGTCAATACGGGCCAATATAGCCAAAAACACATTTTTGCTTATTGTAGCGCCCCCTTGTGGCGCATTTGCAAGAAAATCGTTAGGTTTCCTCTGGTGATAGTTCTGATTATGTGTATAAAATTGGGTTCTGATACAAGTAGCCGTTGCTGAGCTATTAGCTCATTTCCTGTTTGGCGACTTAAATTTCAGCTAAAAGACATTTTCACTAATTGTGGCGCCCCCCAGTGTCCAATTTGCACGAAAATTGGTATGTAGCCTTTGGCTATAGGGAAGATATTGTGTATCAATTTGTATTGTGATACAAGTAGGCGTTGCCGAGATATGAGCTCACTTCCTGTTTGGCGTTTTCGCCGCCAAATTCGATTGGCTCCTGTTCAAAGACGGTTCAATCAATCGTTCTGCAACTTTCGGGGTAGATGTATCTCAGTCTGAACATGCCGTGTGTAAAATTTCGCGACGATCTGTCAAGAATTGTGGGCGGGGCTTAATTTGTATTGATTTTTACAAAATTCAAAATGGCGGGAAAACTATTCTGGCGGAAAATGACTACATATGGTTGGATTTGTATTGGTCCAAGAATTCCAGGGATACCAAGTTTTTGAAAATGGGACCTACAACGGTTCAAAAGTTATAGCATGTTAATATTTGAAACTTTGACCTGTTGGTGGCGCTAGAGAGTTCGAGTTATCCATAAACTGAGTACAAGCACACATCCTCGGACCGAACCGAACAATTTGGCATCGGAACGGACTCTCTATCTCGAAGACTTCTTGCCATTATGATGTCTGGTAGAATTAAAAAATATAACTAGATTGCATTTCCTCACAGAAAATGCTGGAGTATGCTTGCCCGTCTTGCATTCGTTGCCCTTCATGCATGCCTTGCCTTTCATGCATGAATTGCCCTCCATGCATATGCTGTCCTTTAAAGATAGTGCTGATTATGTGTATGAAATTGGGTTGTGATACAAGTTGTCGTTGCCGAGATATGAGCTCACTTCCTGTTTGGCGTCTTCGCCGTCAAATTTGATTGGCTCCTGTTTGAAGACGGTTTCATCAATCGTTCCAGGACTTTTAGGGTAGATGTATCTCAGTCTGAAGATGCCATGTGTAAAATTTCGGGACGATCGGACAAAAAATGTGGGCGGGGCGTCATTTTTAGTGATTTTCACAAAATTCAAAATGGCGGAAAAACTTTCCAGGCGGAAAATGACGTCATAGGGTGCATTGGATTCGGCTTGGCCCAAGGATTCCAGGGATACCAAGTTTTTGAAATTCCGACCAACGGTTCAAAAGTTATTGCATGTAATGTACTTGCAACTTTGACCTGCTGGTGGCGCTACAGAGTTTGATGTACCCCTGTGAAAAATACAAAACCTGGTCGTCTTATCAAGCCGAACGTTTCGGTCTTTGAACGGATTTTCTACCTTGAGCGGTTCTTCAAAACGAACCGTTCGTAGACGGAAAGAGAAAATTAAAAAAAATAATAATAACCCGGAAACGGGTCGAATAACAATAGTATGCTTGCCGCATGGCAAGCATACTAATAACCTGGAAACGGGGGAATAACAATAGTATGCTTGCCGCATGGCAAGCATACTAACTAGATTGCATTTCCTCACAGAAAATGCTGGAGTATGCTTGCCCTCCATGCATTCGCTGCCCCTCATGCATGCGTTGCCCTTTATGCATGTTGCCCTTCGTGGAGGTTGCCCTTCATGCATTGCTCTTCATCCATGTTCAGCACACACACACGCACGCACGCACGCACGCACGCACACACACACACACACACACACACACACACACACACACACACACACACACACACACACACACACACACACAATCTAACACAAACACCCCATAACAGAAAAGTCAAAAACATGTTTTTTTGGTGTACCACCCCCTGGACACCATATTGTACACTTGCATATCTTTGTTGTGCACCCTTTGGGCTAAGGTAATAGCATCAAATAGCTTTGAATTACTTGGCTGAAGTTCCTGGGCCAATACATTGAGGCCATTGGCCCATAGTGTAAATGGGGCTGATATTGACCTAAAACAATTTCGCTAATTGTGGCGCCCCCCAGGGACCAATTTTCACAAAAATTGGTATGTAGCCTTTGGCTATAGTGAAGATAAAGTGTATTCATTTTTGTTGTGATACGAGTAGGCATTGCCGAGATATGAGCTCACTTCCTGTTTGACGTCTTCGCAGCCAAATTTGATTGGCTCCTGTTCAAAGACGGTTCAAGAAATCAGTTTGTAACTTTCAGGGTAGCTGTATCTCAGTCTGAACATGATCTGATAAAATTTTCGGGACACTCTCAAAAAAAATGTGGGAGGGGCGTCATTTTTATTGATTTTTACAACATTCAAATTGCAGGAAAACTTTCCGAGGTCCAAAATTTTGTGAAAGGGTGCGTTGGATTCGGCTTGGTCCAAGGATAATGTGAATACCATTTTGGTTGTAATACATATGGGCGTTGCCGAAATATAAGCTAACTTCCTGTTTGGCCTCTTCAATATGGCCAAAACACAGTTTGGTCAATTGTGGCGCCCCCCAGTGGCCAATTATCCTCCAGTTTGTCATTTCACCTCTAGGGGTGATGTCGATCATGTGTATCAAATTAAGTTGTGATCTGACATGTTGTTACCGAGATATGAGCTAACTTCCTGTTTGGCGACTTCAACATGAGGTATAAACACATTTTCACTAATTGTGGCGCCCCCCAGGGGCCAAATTTCACCAAAATTGGTATGTAGCCTTTGGCTATAGTGAGAATAATGTGTATTAATTTTTGTTGTGATACGAGTAGGCGTTGCCGAGATATGAGCTCACTTCCTGTTTGGCGTCCTCGCCGGCAAATTCGTTTGGTTCCTGTTCAAAGACGGTTCAATCAATCGCACCGCAACTTTTAGGGTAGATGTATCTCGTTGGGAACATGCTTTGTGTAAATTTTCGGGACGATCCACCATAAATTGTGGGCGGGGCGCCATTTTTATTGATTTTTACAAAATTCAAAATGGCGGGAAAACTATCCAGGCGGAAAATGACGTCATAGGGTGCGTTGGATTCGTCTCAGTCCAAGGATTCCAGGGATACCAAGTTTTTGAAAATTGGACCTACGGTTCAAAAGTTACCGTTTTCCTGTTGGTGGCGCTAGAGAGTTCGAGGTACCCCCGTGAAAAATACAAAACCTGTGCGTCTGACCGAGCCGAACGTTTCGGTCTTTGAACGGATTTTCTATCTTGAGCGGTTCTTCAAAACGAATGGATTTCGTAGAAGAAAGAAGAAAATTAATAAGCCGTAAACGGGGGAATAACAATAGTATGCTTGCCGCATGGCAAGCATACTAACTAGATTGCATTTCCTCACAGAAAATGCTGGAGTATGCTTGCCCGTCTTGCATTCGTTGCCCTTCATGCATGCCTTGCCCTTCATGCATGCATTGCCCTTCATGCATATGCTGCCCTTCATGCATGCCGACATACAGTTAACCATCTAGATTACGCTAACTTCCTGTTTGGTATGCAGCATATTGGCAAAACACAATTTCATTAACTGTAGCGCCCCCCAGTGGCCGTTTTGCACCAAATTTGGTAGGTACCCCCTGGGTGTACTGGAGATTATGTGTAAGAAATTTTGTTAAGATCTGTTAAGGCGTTGCTGAGATATGAGCTAACTTCCTGTTTGGATGCTGTGTTTGTCGTTGTTGTCAAATTAGACTGCCTGCTGTGCGCCGATGCTTTCAGCTATTGCTCTGTAAATTTCAGCATAGGTGCAGAATAGTCCAATGGTGGTCTGATAAAAGTTGTAAGACGAAAAGAGAAAAATTGTTGGCGGAGCTTCATTTTTATTGATTTTTGAATATGTCAAACTGGTGGGAAATTCATGATTGTAAATATGACATCATAGTATGCATTGGATTCGGCTTGACCCAAGGATTTCAGCGATACCAAGCGTTTGATGAATTGAGGTCAATCCGGGCCAATATGGCCAAAAACACATTTTTGCTTATTGTAGCGCCCCCTAGTGGCGCAATTACACGAAAATTGTTATGTTCCCTCTGGGGATAGTCTTGATGATGTATATAAAGTTGGGTTCTGATACAAGTAACCGTTGCAGAGATATGAGCTCACTTCCTGTTTGGCGTCTTCGCCGCCAACTTTGATTGGCTCCTGTTTGAAGACGGTTTGATCAATCGTTCCAGGACTTTTAGGGCAGATGTATCTCAGTCTGAAGATGCCCTGATAGAATTTCCGCGACGATCGGTCAAAAATTGTGGGCAGGGCATCATTTTTATTGATTTTCACAAAATTCAAAATGGCGGAAAAACTTTCCAGGCGGAAAATGACGTCATAGGGTGCATTGGATTCGGCTTGGTCCAAGGATTCCAGGGATACCAAGTTTTTGAAATTCTGACCAACGGTTCAAAAGTTATAGCATGTTAATATTTGCAACTTTGACCTGCTGGTGGCGCTAGAGAGTTTGAGGTAGCCCTGTGAAAAATACAAATCCGGAGCGGATCGCCGAGCCGAACGTTTCGGTCTTTGAACGGATTTTCTATCTTGAGCGGTTCTTCAAAACGAATGGATCGTAGAAATAGATGAAAATTAATAATAATAATAAAAAGAAACGGGGGAATAACAATAGTATGCTTGCCGCATGGCAAGCATACTAACTAGATTGCATTTCCTCACAGAAAATGCTGGAGTATGCTTGCCCGTCTTGCATTCGTTGCCCTTCATGCATGCCTTGCCTTTCATGCATGAATTGCCCTTCATGCATATGCTGCCCTTCATGCATACACAACATACAGTTAACCATGTAGACATGAGCTAACTTCCTGTTTGGTATGTATCATATTGGCAAAAACACATTTTCACTAACTGTAGCGCCCCCCAGTGGCCGTATTGCACTGAATTCGGTACGTACCCTCTGGGTGTACTGGAGATCATGTGTGAGAAATTTCGTTAAGATCTGTCAAGGCGTTGCTGAGATATGAGCTAACTTCCTGTTTCGACGGTAAGTTTGCCTTTGTTGTCAAATTTGATTGGCTGCTGTGCGCCTGTGTTTTCAGCTATTGCTCTGTAAATTTCAGCATAGGTGCAGAATAGTCCAATGGTGGTCTGATAAAAATTGTAGGACGAACAGACAAAAATTGTGGGCGGAGCTTCATTTTTATTGATTTTTGAATATGTCAAAATGGCGGGAAATTCATGATTGTAAATATGACATCATAGTATGCGTTGGATTCGGCTTGACCCAAGGATTTCAGCGATACCAAGGGTTTGATTAACTGAGTTCAAGACGGGTCAATATGGGCAAAAACACATTTTTGCTTATTTTAGCGCCCCCTAGTGGCGCATTTGCACGAAAATTGTTACGTGTCCTCTGAAGATACTATTGATCATGTGTATAAAGTTGGGTTGTGATACAAGTAGCCGTTGCCAAGATATGAGCTCACTTCCTGTTTGGCGTCTTCGCCGCCAATTTTGATTGGCTCCTGTTTAAAGACTGTTTGCTCAATCGTTCCAGAACCTTTAGGGTAGATGTATGTTAGTCCGAAGATGCCCTCACAAAAAAAATTGTGACGATGGGACTAAAATTGTGGGCGGGGTGCAATTTTTATTGATTTTTACAAAATTCAAAATGGCGGCAAAACTTTCCCAGGCGGAAAATGACGTCATAGGGTGCATTGGATTCGTCTTGGCCCAAGGATTCCAGGGATACCAAGTTTATGAAATTCTGACCAACGGTTCAAAAGTTACAGCATGTAAAGTACTTAAAACTTTGACCTGATGGTGGCGCTACAGAGTTCGAGGTACCCCCGTGAAAAATACAAAACCTGGTCGTCTGACCAAGCCGAACGTTTCGGTCTTTGAACGGATTTTCTACCTCGAGCGGTTCTTCAAAACGAATGGATCGTAGACGGAAGGAGAAAATTAATAATAATAAAAAGAAACGGTACAATAACAATAGTATGCTTGCCGCATGGCAAGCATACTAACTAGATTGCATTTCCTCACAGAAAATGCTGGAGTATGCTTGCCCGTCTTGCATTCGTTGCCCTTCATGCATGCCTTGCCTTTCATGCATGAATTGCCCTTAATGCACATGCTGCCCTTCATGCATACACAACATACAGAGTTAACCATCTAGATATGAGGTAACTTCCTGTTTGGTATGTACCATATTGGGAAAACACATTTTCACTAACTGTAGCGCCCCCCAGTGGCCGTATTGCACTGAATTCGGTACGTACCCTCTGGGTGTACTGAAGATCATGTGTGAGAAATTTCGTTAAGATCTGTCAAGGCGTTGCTGAGATATGAGCTAACTTCCTGTTTTGACTGTAAGTTTGCCTTTGTTGTCAATTTTGATTGGCTACTGTGTGCCGATGCTTTCAGCTGTTGCTCTGTAAATTTCAGCATAGGTGCGGAATAGTCCAATGGTGGTGTGATAAAAATTGTAGGACAAACAGACAAATATTGTGGGCGGAGCTTCATTTTTATTGATTTTTGAATATGTCAAAATGGCGGGAAATTCATGATGATAAATATGACATCATAGTATGCGTTGGATTCGGCTTGACCCAAGGATTTCAATGATACCAAGCGTTTGATGATTTGAAGTCAATACGGGCCAATATCGGCAAAAACACGTTTTTGCTTATTGTAGCGCCCCCTAGTGGCGTATTTACACGAAAATTGTTTTGTCACCTCTGGGGAAAGTCTTGATGATGTATATAAAGTTGGGTTCTGATACAAGTAGCCGTTGCCGAGATATAAGCTCACTTCCTGTTTGGCGTCTTCGCCGCCAAATTTGATTGGCTCCTGTTTGGACACGGTTTAATCAATCGTTACAGGACTTTTAGGGTAGATGTA
Organism: Engraulis encrasicolus; assembly: GCF_034702125.1. NCBI lineage: Eukaryota > Metazoa > Chordata > Actinopteri > Clupeiformes > Engraulidae > Engraulis > Engraulis encrasicolus. Next base: position 18,847 of record NW_026945561.1, on the reverse strand, counting down.
TCTCAGCCTAAAGATGCCCTCCTCGAATTTTCGTGACGATCGGTTAAAATTTGTGGGCGGGGCGTCATTTTTATTGATTTTCGCAAAATTCAAAATGGCGGAAAAACTTTCCAGGCGGAAAATGACGTCATAGGGTGCATTGGATTCGGCTTGGCCCAAGGATTCCAGGGATACCAAGTTTTTGAAATTCGGACCAACGGTTCAAAAGTTACAGCATGTAATGTACTTGCAACTTTGACCTGCTGGTGGCGCTAGAGAGTTTGAGGTACCCCTGTGAAAAATACAAGACCTGGTCGTCTTATCAAGCCGAACGTTTCGGTATTTGAACGGATTTTCTACCTTGAGCGGTTCTTCAAAACGAATGGTTTCGTAGAATAAAGGAGAAAATTAATAAGCTGGAAACGGGGGAATAACAATAGTATGCTTGCCGCATGGCAAGCATACTAACTAGATTGCATTTCCTCACAGAAAATGCTGGAGTATGCTTGCCCGTCTTGCATTCGTTGCCCTTCATGCATGCCTTGCCTTTCATGCATGAATTGCCCTTCATGCATATGCTGCCCTTCATGCATACACAACATATAATACAGTTAACTATCTAGATATGAGCTAACTTCCTATTTGGTATGTATCATATTGGCAAAAACACATTTTCACTAGCTGTAGCGCCCCCCAGTGGCCGAGTTGCACCAAAGTCGGTAGGTACTCTCTGGGTGTACTGGAGATCATGTGTGAGAAATTTTGTTAAGATACGTCAAGGCGTTGCTGAGATATGAGCTAACTTCCTCTTTGGACGGTGTGTTTGTCTTTGTTGTCAATTTTGATTGGCTGCTGTGCGCCGATGCTTTCAGATATTGCTCTGTAAATTTCAGCATAGGTGCAGAATAGTCCATTGGTGGTCTGATAAGAATTGTAGAACGAAAAGACAAAAATTGTGGGCGGAGCTTCATTTTTATTGATTTCTGAATATATCAAAATGGCGGGAAAGTCATGATTGTAAATATGACATCATAGTATGCGTTGGAATCGGCTTGACCCAAGGATTTCAGCGATACCAAGCATTTGATGAATTAAGGTAAATACGGGCCAATATGTGGAAAAACACATTTTTGCTTATTATAGCGCCCCCTAGTGGCGCAATGACACGAAAATTGTTATGCTCCCTCTGGGGATAGTCTTTATGATGTATATAAAGTTGGGTTCTGATACAAGTAGCCGTTGCCGAGATATGAGCTCACTTCCTGTTTGGCGTCTTCGCCGCCAACTTTGATTGGCTCCTGTTTGAAGACGGTTTGATCAATCGTTCCAGGACTTTTAGGGTAGATGTATCTCAGTCTGAAGATGCCCTCCTCAAATTTTCGTGACGATCGGTTAAAATTTGTGGGCGGGGCGTCATTTTTATTGATTTTCGCAAAATTCAAAATGGCGGAAAAACTTTCCAGGCGGAAAATGACGTCATAGGGTGCATTGGATTCGGCTTGGCCCAAGGATTCCAGGGATACCAAGTTTTTGAAATTCGGACGAACGGTTCAAAAGTTACAGCATGTAATGTACTTGCAACTTTGACCTGCTGGTGGCGCTAGAGAGTTTGAGGTACCCCTGTGAAAAATACAAGACCTGGTCGTCTTATCAAGCCGAACGTTTCGGTCTTTGAACGGATTTTCTACCTTGAGCGGTTCTTCAAAACGAATGGATCGTAGACGGAAGGAGAAAATTAAAAATAATAATAAAAAAAGAAACGGTACAATAACAATAGTATGCTTGCCGCATGGCAAGCATACTAACTAGATTGCATTTCCTCACAGAAAATGCTGGAGTATGCTTGCCCGTCTTGCATTCGTTGCCCTTCATGCATGCCTTGCCTTTCATGCATGACTTGCCCTTAATGCACATGCTGCCCTTCATGCATACACAACATACAGTTAACCATCTAGATATGAGCTAACTTCCTGTTTGGTATGTATCATATTGGCAAAAACACATTTTCATTAACTGTAGCGCCCCCCAGTGGCCGTATTGCACTGAATTCGGTACGTACCCTCTGGGTGTACTGGAGATCATGTGTGAGAAATTTCGTTAAGATCTGTCAAGGCGTTGCTGAGATATGAGCTAACTTCCTGTTTCGACGGTAAGTTTGCCTTTGTTGTCAATTTTGATTGGCTGCTGTGCGCCGATGCTTTCAGCTATTGCTCTGTAAACTTCAGCATAGGTGCAGAATAGTCCAATGGTGGTCTGATAAAAATTGTAGGACGAACAGACAAAAAATGTGGGCGGAGCTTCATTTTTATTGATTTTTGAATATGTCAAAATGGCGGGAAATTCATGATGATAAATATGACATCATAATATGCGTTGGATTCGGCTTGACCCAAGGATTTCAATGATACCAAGCGTTTGATGATTTGAAGTCAATACGGGCCAATATCTGCAAAAACACGTTTTTCCTTATTGTAGCGCCCCCTAGTGGTGTATTTACACGAAAATTGTTTTGTCTCCTCTGGGGAAAGTCCTGATGATGTATATAAAGTTGGGTTCTGATACAAGAAGCCGTTGCCGAGATATAAGCTCACTTCCTGTTTGGCGTCTTCGCCGCCAAATTTGATTGGCTCCTGTTTGGAGACGGTTGTATCAATTGTTCCAGAATTTTTAGGGTAGATGTATCTCAGTCCAAAGATGCCCTCATAAAATTTTCGTGATGATCGGTCAAAAATTGTGGCCGTGGCATCATTTTTATTGATTTTTACAAAATTCAAAATGGCGGCAAAACTTTCCCAGGCGGAAAATGACGTCATAGGGTGCATTGGATTCGGCTTGGTCCAAGGATTCCAGGGATACCAAGTTTGTGAAATTCCGACCAACGGTTCAAAAGTTACAGCATGTAATGTACTTGCGCCTTTGTCCTGCTGGTGGCGCTACAGAGTTTGAGGTACCTCTGTGAAAAATACAAATCCTGGTCGTCTTATCGAGCCGAACGTTTCGGTCTTTGAACGGACTTTCTATCTTGAGCGGTTCTTCAAAACGAACCGTTCGTAGAAGAAAAAAAATATTCTGTTCCAGATTCTGTCGGATAGCAAATATATACTAGATTGCATTTCCTCACAGAAAATGCTGGAGTATGCTTGCCCGTCTTGCATTCGTTGCCCTTCATGCATGCCTTGCCTTTCATGCATGACTTGCCCTTAATGCATATGCTGCCCTTCATGCATACACAACATACAGTTAACCATCTAGATATGAGCTAACTTCCTGTTTGGTATGTATCATATTGGCAAAAACACATTTTCACTAACTGTAGCGCCCCCCAGTGGCCGTATTGCACTGAATTCGTTAAGTACCCTCTGGGTGTACTGGAGATCATGTGTGAGAAATTTCGTTAAGATCTGTCAAGGCGTTGCTGAGATATGAGCTAACTTCCTGTTTGGACGGTGCGTTTGTCTTTGTTGTCAAATTTGATTGGCTGCTGTGCGCCGATGCTTTCAGCTATTGCTCTGTAAATTTCAGCATTGGTGGGAAATAGTCCAATGGTGGTCTGATAAAAATTGTAGGACGAGCAGACAAAAATTGTGGGCGGAGCTTCACTTTTATTGATTTTTGAATATGTCAAAATGGCGGGAAATTCATGATTGTAAATATGACATCATAGTATGCGTTGGATTCGGCTTGACCCAAGGATTTCAGCGATACCAAGCGTTTGATGAATTGAAGTCAGTACGGGCTAATATCGTCAAAAACACATTTTTGCTTATTGTAGCGCCCCCTAGTGGCATATTTAGACGAAAATTGTTATGTGTCCTCTGAAGATAGTGCTGATTATGTGTATGAAATTGGGTTGTGATACAAGTAGCCGTTGCCGAGATATGAGCTCACTTCCTGTTTGGCGTCTTCGCCGCCAAATTTGATTGGCTCCTGTTTGAAGACGGTTTGATCAATCGTTCCAGGACTTTTAGGGCAGATGTATCTCAGTCCGAAGATGCCCTCATAGAATTTTCGTGATGATCGGTCAAAAATTGTGGGCAGGGCGTCATTTTTATTGATTTTCACAAAATTCAAAATGGCGGAAAAACTTTCCAGGCGGAAAATGACGTCATAGGGTGCATTGGATTCGGCTTGGTCCAAGGATTCCAGGGATACCAAGTTTTTGAAATTCTGACAAACGGTTCAAAAGTTACAGCATGTAATGTACTTGCAACTTTGACCTGCTGGTGGCGCTACAGAGTTTGAGGTACCTCTGTGAAAAATTTAAATCCTGGTCGTCTTATCGAGCCGAACGTTTCGGTCTTTGAACGGACTTTCTATCTTGAGCGGTTCTTCAAAACGAACCGTTCGTAGACGGAAGGAGAAAATTAATAATAATAATAACCTGGAAACGGGGGAATAACAATAGTATGCTTGCCGCATGGCAAGCATACTAATAACCCGGAAACGGGTCGAATAACAATAGTATGCTTGCCGCTGGCAAGCATACTAACTAGATTGCATTTCCTCACAGAAAATGCTGGAGTATGCTTGCCCGTCTTGCATTCGTTGCCCTTCATGCATGCCTTGCCTTTCATGCATGACTTGCCCTTAATGCATATGCTGCCCTTCATGCATACACAACATACAGTTAACCATCTAGATATGAGCTAACTTCCTGTTTGGTATGTATCATATTGGCAAAAACACATTTTCACTAACTGTAGCGCCCCCCAGTGGCCGTATTGCACTGAATTCGGTACGTACCCTCTGGGTGTACTGGAGATCATGTGTGAGAAATTTCGTTAAGATCTGTCAAGGCGTTGCTGAGATATGAGCTAACTTCCTGTTTCGACGGTGCGTTTGCCTTTGTTGTCAATTTTGATTGGCTGCTGTGCGCCGATGCTTTCAGCTATTGCTCTGTAAATTTCAGCATAGGTGCAGAATAGTCCAATGGTGGTCTGATAAAAATTGTAGGACGAGCAGAAAAAAATTGTGGGCGGAGCATCATTTTTATTGATTTTTGAATATGTCAAAATGGCGGGAAATTCATGATGGAAAATATGACATCATAGTATGCGTTGGATTCGGCTTGACCCAAGGATTTCAGCGATACCAAGCGTTTGATGAATTGAGGTAAGTATGGGCTAATATCGTCAAAAACACATTTTTGCCTATTGTAGCGCCCCCTAGTGGTGCATTTGCACGAAAATAGTTACGTGTCATCTGAAGATACAGCTGATCATGTGTATAAAATTGGGTTGTGATACAAGTAGCCGTTGCTAAGATATGAGCTCACTTCCTGTTTGGCATCTTAGCCGCAAACTTTGATTGGCTCCTGTCTGGAGACGGTTTAATCAATCGTTCCAGGACTTTTAGGGTGAATGTATCTCAGTCCGAAGATACCCTCACAAAATTTTCGTGACGATTGGATGAAAATTGTGGGCGGAGCGTTATTTTTATTGATTTTTACAAAATTCAAAATGGCGGAAAAACTTTCCAGGCGGAAAATTATGTCATAAGGTTTGGCCCAAGAATTCCAGTGATACCAAGTTTATGAAATTCCAACCAACGGTTCAAAAGTTACAGCATGTAATGTACTTGCAACTTTGACCTGCTGGTGGCGCTACAGAGTTTGAGGTACCCCTGTGAAAAATACAAAACCTGGTCGTATTATCGAGCCGAACGTTTCGGTCTTTGAACGGATTTTCTATCTTGAGCGGTTCTTCAAAACGAATGAAATGTAGAGGAAAGGAGAAAATTAATAAAAAGAAACGGGGGAATAACAATAGTATGCTTGCCATGCATGGCAAGCATACTAATAAAAAGAAACGGGAAACGGGTCGAATAACAATAGTATGCTTGCCGCATGGCAAGCATACTAATAAGTCGGAAACTCGTACAATAACAATAGTATGCTTGCCGCTGGCAAGCATACTAATAATAAGTAGTAGTAGCAGAATAAACGGTCGAATAACAATAGTATGCTTGCCGCATGGCAAGCATACTAATAATAAGAATAAACGGGGGAATAACAATAGTATGCTTGCCGCATGGCAAGCATACTAATAAGAACTAGATTGCATTTCCTGACAGAAAATGCTGGAGTATGCTTGCCCGTCTTGCATTCGTTGCCCTTCATGCATGCCTTGCCTTTCATGCATGAATTGCCCTTCATGCATATGCTGCCCTTCATGCATATGCTGCCCTTCATGCATATGCTGCCCTTCATGCGTACACTGCATACAGTTAACCATCTATACATGAGCTAACTTCCTGTTTGGTATGTATCATATTGGCAAAAACACATTTTCACTAACTGTAGCGCCCCCCATTGACCGTATTGCACTGAATTTGGTAGGTACCCTCTGGGTGTACTGGAGATCATGTGTGAGAAATTTCGTTAAGATCTGTCAAGGCGTTGCTGAGATATGAGCTAACTTCCTGTTTGGACGGTGCGTTTGTCTTTGTTGTCAATTTTGATTGGCTGCTGTGCGCCGATGCTTTCAGCTATTGCTCTGTAAATTTCAGCATAGGTGCAGAATAGTCCAATGGTGGTCTGATAGAAATTGTAGGACGAGCAGACAAAAATTGTGGGCGGAGCTTCATTTTTATTGATTTTTGAATATGTCAAAATGGCGGGAAATTCATGATGGTAATTATGACATCATGATATGCGTTAGAATCGGCTTGACCCAAGGCTTTCAGCGATACCAAGCGTTTGATAAATTGAGGTCAATATGGGCCGATATGGGCAAAAACACGTTTTTGCTTATTGTAGCGCCCCCTAGTGGCGCATTTGCACGACAATCGTGACGTGTCTTCTGGTGATAGTGCTGATTATGTGTATAAAAATGGATCCTGATACAAGTAGCCGTTGCTGAGATATGATGTCACTTCCTGTTTGGCGACTTTATTTTAGCTAAAAGACATTTTCACTAATTGTGGCGCCCCCCAGTGTCCAATTTGCACGAAAATTGGTATGTAGCCTCTGGCTATAGGTAAGATATTGTGTATCAATTTTCGTTGTGATACAAGTAGGCGTTGCTGAGATATGAGCTCACTTCCTGTTTGGCGTCTTCGCCGCCAAAATCAATTGGCTCCTGTTCAAAGACGGTTCGATTAATCGGTCCGCAACTTTCAGGGTAGATGTATCTCGGTCTAAAGATGCCGTGTGTAATATTTCGGGACAATCCGGCAAGAATTATGGGCTGGGCACCATTTTAATTGATTTTTACAAAATTCAAAATGGCGGGAAAACTATCCAGGCGGAAAATGACGTCATAGGGTGCGTTGGATTCGTCTTGGTCCAAGGATTCCAAGGATACCAAGTTTTTGAAAATTGGACCTACGGTTCAAAAGTTACAGTGTGTTACAATTTGCAACTTTGACCTGCTGGTGGCGCTACAGAGTTCCAGGTACCCCTGTGAAAAATACAAATCTGAAGCGGATCATCGAGCCGAACGTTTCGGTGTTTGAACGGATTTTCTATCTTGAGCGGTTCTTCAAAACGAATGGATCGTAGAAGAAAAAAATATATTCCGTTCCAGATTCTGTCGGATAGCAAATATATACTAGATTGCATTTCCTCACAGAAAATGCTGGAGTATGCTTGCCCGTCTTGCATTTGTTGCCCTTCAGGCATTCGTTGCCCTTCATGCACGCGGTGCACTTCATGCATGTACTGCCCTTCATGCATATAAATGAGCTAACTTCCTGACTGGCATCTATCATATTGGCAGTGTAGATAGCGCACGCACGCATGCACGCTTGACACACACCATTCCACTTAACTGCATTAACTTACACTAAGGTTTTTTGTATGTTAGCCTGCAACAGTCACTGTATAACATGGACACCGTGAGGATTCGAACCCCATTTCTACATTGTAGAAGTACCAATTACCAGTGCCTTTGCTTTTTGTGACTGTAATTGGGCAAACAAAACCATCAGGTGTAACAGTATAGTACATTGATTAAAAGTGAATTATATTATATTGTTACACTGATGGAAAACAAACCCTTCTCCTATGAGTTAAGAAAAATACATTCACAATACAAATTGTATATATACAGTTGTGAAGTTTGTTAGATTTGGGTATACAGTTTTTATACACTGACAGTCTATATACACACATAATACAGAATTTTTACAGTACATTTAGTAATTTTGAGTTAGAGTTTCTGAATTTGTACATACATTGTATGTATACAGATACATGTATATATATATATTTTTTACAATATATACAGTTTTCACAAGTGTGTTTAAAGTGGGTTTAAAGGCTGCTAATGTTTTGTCTTGGAGTTAGTAGTATATAAGATTACATATTCTATACAGTATGTACAAGTGTGGAAAGTTTATATACATCATGAATAATATTTACATTTTAAGTTGCCGGCATTTTGAAGATGTTACAGTTATGGGCTGTATTTTGTTTATATGTTTTTAAGGAAATGTATGGCAAGTAAGATTTGAATTGGTCGAGTTTCCTTATAAACTTCACCATAGCAAAACGGAACTTGGTGTGATTGCTTTTTGAACGACAGACAGCAAGGCTAACAGCACTGAATGCTTGTTTCTGACAACAGACAGCAAGGCTAACAGCACTGAATGTTTGCTATTATTATCATCTGGTGGTCTGGTTCAGCACGCCGTGGCCATGTAGTATGGCTCACGCAAATGCCTCCGTCACCAAGAAACACACAGATTGTTTGGTTCAGCATAAAGTGGGCATGTTAAATGGCTCACTCAAATGCCTGTCACCCTAATTTTGTGGCTGACTCAATGCTTCTTTTATCACGATTGAACTGAATTTTAACATTTTGTGTATTAGGTCTGTTTGGGCAGACAAGATTATATTAACTTGAAGTTTTTGTCCCTTTTTTCATTAGTCAATTTGCACAACTGTGTAGACAGGTTGGTGATAACTGTAGTAAGAGTGAATGTTTGCTATTATTATCATCTGGTGGTCTGGTTCAGCACGCCGTGGCCATGTAGTATGGCTCACGCAAATGCCTCCGTCACCAAGAAACACACAGATTGTTTGGTTCAGCATAAAGTGGGCATGTAAAATGGCTCACTCAAATGCCTGTCACCCTAATTTTGTGGCTGACTCAATGCTTCTTTTATCACGATTGAACTGAATTTTAACATTTTGTGTATTAGGTCTGTTTGGGCAGACAAGATTATATTAACTTGAAGTTTTTGTCCCTTTTTTCATTAGTCAATTTGCACAACTGTGTAGACAGGTTGGTGATAACTGTAGTAAGAGTGAAGAACTCCTGCTGAAAGGCATTTTTGTGGATGAGACACATAAATTAAATCAAGAGTGGTGTGTTTCTGTGTTGTAGTGGTTTGTATGAGTTGTGTGTATCCTCTGTCTGTGAAGAATTTGTGTATTGGCTTTGCATTTGTTGCAGTGTCTTCATTCATATCTCCACAGATGACTATTTGACCTGGATTTTGTATTTCAACGGCGTCCAGAAGGTTTTTCATGTTTGTGAGGAATTCTGACTTGTTGTAGGTTGGTGGTCTGTATACTGCAGCCACCACAGTTTTAATTGGGTTGTTGATTTTTACAGCAACATATTCCAAGTTGGTTACCCCAAGTAGGTACTGCAAGACCTGGACGTTGAGGTGGTTTTTTGCAAATATTGCGACACCACCACCTTTTTGGTTGGCCATCTGTGGTAGAGTGTTGTAGGACACATGTCTGTTTCTTTTGAACAATGTGTAATTGTCAATTTGCATTTCTTGAGGTACGACTGAACCAAACATGTGAGTTTCTGTGAAGCACAGAATGTCCCCCAAAAGCATTTCGTGATGTTTTTTGACATCGTCCAAATGACAATGCAAACCCTCAACATTGTGGTGAATAATTGATAACCCCTCATTGCCTGCTGTGTTGTGATACAACATGAGTGGCATGATGCTGTCCAGGTCTGCATGTGGCATGTTTTTCAATGAAGTTAATACCTCTTCATTGCAGTAAATTTTTGTTTCGTCAAAGTCAATGATATGAAGTCCTTCCAAAGATGTGGTTCTGCTGAGAGCTACATAAGCCATTCCAGCTTCAAAAACCCGTTTCAGAGACACCACTGCTTTTGAGGAGGTCATACCTTGCACTTTATGTGCTGTACAGGAGTAGGCCAGTCTTATGGGAAATTGGTGGCGAACTCTGCCTTTCCTTTTGCAGCGCTCCTCTATTCTGTCAATGTAAACTGTGTTATCCGATTTGTCAGAGGTTAGAGCACGATGTTTAGTGCCAGCAGTTGGATTATCAAATTCTAGGCCAATTAATTCAACCCGTGATTTGTTGTTTTTGTCTGTTTTGGTAATCATTTTGGTAATTTTTGCAAAAGACCCATTCACAATTCCATCTGAGGTGTCTAAATTACGCGTGATGACGATTCTTGCACCTACTGATAACAGCAGTGTGTCAGGAAGATCTCCTTTACTTCCGTTGAATGGTGCTGCTTGTTTGACCATTCTTCCAGTTCGCTCATCTTTCGCGTAATCTTCAGCATCTACAAGGGTAATGTTAGAGCTGAGCGATGTGATTGTTTCGTGGTTGTGGTTGTCTACCTGTTTATTTGTTGCAAAAATGTGCAAAACATCTGCTGGGCAGTCTTCCTTTGCTGCAAAAGTTCTTGTAGCAAGTAGTTGCTTGTCACTGTCTAGCAATGTTTCGCTTTTCTTTTTGACTCGAAGCCTGTTTAACATTTCTGCAAAGGTAGCATCATCTTTTTGGCGCATTATCTGTGTCAAAGTGATCATTTGAAAGTGATCATTCCAAGTATCAACAGCGTTCCCTTCAGACACACACAGCGGCTTTGATTTACCCACTGGTGATAGTTGGTAGAAGTCACCGACAGAGAGGACAGATACTCCGCCAAAAGGTTTTCTGCTGCCTTTGATTTGCTGAAGTCTCAGGTCAACGTATGTGAAAAGTTCTTTCGAAACCATGGACACTTCGTCAATGATTATAATTTGGAGTCGAGACAGCTGCACTCTCAATTCGTCTAGAGAATTCCCAAGCCCTTGGTATGGAGGTTGTAGGCTTTTGGGAAGTTTCAACACAGAATGTAGCGTGTTGCCAGAAATGTTGAATGCAGCTGTGCCAGTGAATGATGTCAGTAAAACTGTCAGTTTGGACACATCTTGCTCTTCGCTCATGGTGGGCAATTGTCTTAGTATTTTTGTCACCTCGTTGTAGATACACTTAATGAGATGGCTTTTTCCTGTCCCTGCCCCGCCCTCAATGAAAAGGAAAAACTGTTCTGGATTTTGATTGTTTACGAGTTGTAAAGCCCAATCTCTTACTTTGTAAAATGTTTTTGCCTGCGTTTGGTTGAGGTTCTGATACATTTGTTTGAGCATAGTTGAGCTGATCGGTGGACACTGCATTAGTGGCATTGCTGCTCTATCATTTGAATTTCTGCTGAATTCTGGAACATCATCTTGTTCTTCCTGCTCTATAGGGTCGAGTGGCTGGCGATCAGCAAGGGCTTCAATTTGCAGGAGTTCCGAATTTGGCGCAAAGGAGGCCCAAGCGTCCTCTTTCACGCCATGTTCTTGGAAATCTCTGATGGCTTGTTCCACGATTTCGATGCCCTTTTCATAGCGCTTTCTGTTTGTTTCAACAATTGTTTTAACAGCTGTTGTGCCCTGTGACCCTGGGAGTTTAACATTCGCATTTTGGTAAAAACTTTCATAAGAGTCATATGGAGGAATTTTCAATTGGCGATCTGTTCTGTACGGTAGGAAAACCTTGAGCATGGTTCCGTAGTATTTCTCGGGGTCTTTTTTTTCTGAAAATCGAGCATATCGAATGACAGCAGGTTTCCCTCTGGTTCTTTTTTGAATGTGGCCCATATTGTTCAGAAGAGGTAGGGCGTTGTGAGCCTTTTTTTGTTGGCCGTACAGTGGCCTGAAGTTGGACGCGAAGTCAGCCATGCACATATTTTGAAAATCTTCCGTTTGGGGTCTTGCCTTGTATTTTTCAGCCAAACCAGTCATCCAAACCTGTTCAGAATTTGGATCTTTTGTGTCTAGATACTTCATTGGTAGGCTCATTTTTAATGCATTGTCGTCTGTTGGAATGAATACCACGTTGCGTGAGGAAGATTTCAGTTTTAGACCGCAGATGCGAGTGACGGCCTCTTGTATACTTACCTCACGGTTTTTTGAGTAAGCCTGCATGATTTGCTTCATGTGTTCAAGATCAGATGCATCTTGTTGACCTACCTCTTGAATAATGCCTTTGAGGAATTCACTCATGTCATATTCCGGTTTTGAGATGTAAGACATTAAATACATTATGCAACTTTCTGGGTTGTCGATGAACTGAATGTCCATGTTGGCATTCCATGCTCTCAACAGGTCTGGGTTGTAGCCATTGATCCAACAGTCTTGGACGTCGCGTTTCATCATGATGGCAGAATGGTCGTTCATGTCGTGTAGGCAATTCTCATATTCGTCATATGTCATTTCGCACTGAGCTAGAATGTCGTGTATCGTTTTGGATGCCGCATCTTCTTCCTGTAACAAATCCCAAACTGGTTTCAGTTTATCTTTTGATTCCTTTCGGGGGCATGGCCTATCTGGGTCGCTTGGCGTAGGCCTGGAAATGAAAGTGTTCTCAACCGGACGCTTGGGAAATCCAAATCGGCAATGCTTGTTCCCTTTTTTGCATGACTTGGTGTGGTTTTTGCTATGGGTCTGCACTTCCTTCACAATTTTATGCAGTTCAGGATCTGTCGCCTCATCAGGTAGCTGGCAAGATACGTACCGATCAATGAATGCTGTTACCTTCTCTTCTGGGTCTACATCAAGTTGTGGTGCGTCCTTGATCCAGAAGAGAGAGTGGATGTGAGCGGATCCGCGCGCTTGAAATTCTACTCTGAAGAAAAAATCCAAGACCTCGCCGAGCGGTTGTGCAGGTGACAAAATCAGGTCCCTCATTAAGGCTTCAACTCTTTTCTCAAACATTCTGATAATCGTGACCGGATTGGAACGGAGGATGTCTGCCTTTGTTGCCCAATCCATCTCTTCCACAGGCATGTCTTCCCCGCGTTGGGCTTGGATGACTTCCATAATCTCTGGCCAGCGCATTTCAGCAGCAGAGAAAGTCACAAAGAATGTGGGCTGGCCTAGTTGCTTTAAACAGGCAAACAGGTCTCTCATGGTTTTTTGCCAATAAGCTGGGGTTCCTCGTAATGGCTGCATGAACCTTGTAGCATCACCATGTCGCACAAGTTTTTGCACCTCGTTCTGACTTTTCAATAGGGAAGTGGTGATCTTTTTGCCATCTTTAGTAAACACTTTACCTTTTCGTAATTGTATCGACATGCTTGACATTGCAAGGTTCATCTCAGTCACAAACTGAGCAAAGAAAATGTAATTGCTGTCCACTGCAAATCTGTTGTCTGCACTAAACAGTCTTGCATTGAAATACCTGCTTGGAGACAGCTTTCGTGGGCGATCTTCATCTAGTGTGTTCTTACCTGTATTGAATTGGACCGGAAAGGCCATGGACTCCAACTTTGGAGTTTTGAAGAAGTTAACTGGGTTATTTCCCTGTGCTGGTGCTATTGAATAGATATTTTCTCCAAATGACATTAACTCCTGACCAACATCTGCTGGCTGAAGACAAGAATCAAATGCAATGGCATGCTGTTGTGCTACAGTATCATCCTGTTCCTCATCATCCTCACCATCGTCCTGTTGCTCATTATTGTCTTGTTGTGGTTGAACTTCATTTTGGGTCACAGGGTCTTGGAGATTGTCTGGATCTATGTTTACATTGTTATCATCTTGTACCAATTCTGCGTCTTCAAAATAATCTCGCTCGGAAACTTCACGGACAGAAATGTTTCTGTATTCGGAGTGGCTCTGTTTCAACTTGAGCAGAGCTGTTTTGACTTTACGCATGTTTAAATTTTGAAAGGCAAAATGACCTTTGTACTGCAGGCGCCGTTTTAGCTTTACGCGAAGCAGTTGCGCTTCAGATGGTGGCCTGGGAAGGGAATCAACTGTAGACTCAACCTCTGAAGGCACACATACCACTGCGCCATGAATTGCATGTTGCTGTCCCTTTGGAAGCGAAATGATCTTTGCAAAAGGTATGAACTTTGCAATGACATGTCTTTCAAGCACATTCAGACCCTTGAGTTCATCTGGTATTGGATCCAGCTCAAGGTTATTAGCCACTGCAATGTTTGGGAGTTGCCCTATTTTTATACTCTCGTGACAGCTGTGACATATCCATTCCTTTTTCCTCTCTGGCATTGTACATGTACCTACATTTTGGCAAAGGTCTTCACAAACATGCACATATGCACCGGTTATGCACATAGATGCCAATTCAGGGTCTTTAGTGTATTTTGATCGTTTGCATTGCCTCACTTGATTCGAAAACAAACATCGGTGGCATACACTGCAAACATATGTGGGACCTTGTTTCACATTCTTCTGAAATGTTGATTGTGCCCGTCTCATCAATAGGTCACCTCTAAAATGTTTTTTTTGCTGCAAAGGCAGAATACTTTTGTTTAATGCGGTTACTACACCTCATCTTGTGCTGGGCTATGGGATTCATTCTGTTAGCAGATTGGTGGAGTTGATGTGATGATTGAAAGAGTTTCATATTTTGAACATTTGTACGATATTTCTTGAAAAGAGCATGTGTGTCTTTTGTAATGGATGAGGTTTGCCTATAGAAACGCATTTTGGCTTTCATTGTAGTTTTTTGCTTTTTTCGGAAGGTAGAGTCATTTTGGTAACGTGTGACATTTCGTTGTTTTTTCGCACTCCGAAAAATGTGGTCGTTATGGTATTGCCCAGTAATCCTTTTTTTATGTGCCTGCCTGAAGTCTGGGTTGTTCTTGTATCGCTGAGTTATTCGATTCTTTTTTGCCTGCCTGAATTCTGGGTTGTTCTTGTATTGCTGAGTAATTCGATTCTTTTGTGCCTGTCTGAAGTTTGGGTCGTTTTTGTATTTCTGAGTAATCCGTTTTTTTTTGCGCCTGCTTGAAGTCTGGCTTGGTCTTGTATTTCTCCACAGCTCTGTCTTTTAGTTTCTGTCGATAAAGAGGGTTGTTTTTGTATTGTTGTGCAGTGTGTTCCTTTTGTGCTTCTCTGACCATTTGATTGTTCTTGTAACGGTTAAAGGCACGCTTTTGTGTTGCTTGTTTGTAAGCTGGGTCATGCTTGTATTGCTGCATCATCTTTTCTTTATGCTTCTGTCTAAAATTTGGATTGCTTCTGATTTGTTGTACAACAAAGTCTCGCTTCCTTTGTCGATATTCAATGCTGGTTTTGTAGTATTCTTTGCTTTGCTGTCTTTTTCTTTCTCTCTTTAGGTCTTCCTCCATGTCACAACTTTGTGCACAACTCTGCTTTTTTGATCTTTGTGCCAGTTTTTTCCTACGTGATTTGGCAATTTTCACAGAAATGCACTGTGGTACATCTTGTTTTGGTTCTTTGGTTGTTAATGTTATCTCTGGCATGTCTTGCTCCAAACATAACTGAAATGAGATTGGCAATAGATCAAATTGTGTCTCGGCACCATATTCAAATGTGTCACAAAAAAGCTGTAGGAGCCTTGCCGATAAATCAGTCACCACGGGGAACGTAAGCATCACTGCTTTTCCATGCTCTTGATGGCCTGATCCATTTGCATTGCGAGCATGGGGATCAAAAAACCCATAGCGACCGTTTGTGGTACGAAAGACACAAATGCATAGGCCACTGATCATTAGCAAGGCCTGTGTGTAGTCTTGCCCAAGGCGTTCAAGTCTTAAGGGTAGACTAAGATATGTCTCCATGCCCTGAGGTGGGTTTTGCCTTAAGGAACCACTCTGTGTGTCAGCTGTGATCACAGCATAGCGTTTCCCATTTAACATTATAACATTGGGCAACTCGTCCAAACTTAAAAAGCGTTTGGGTATTTGCAAGTTTTCTCTTATCTGATTGTACAACTTGTCTCCACTAACCAAAATGTTATCCAAGCTCGCTGATTTCATTTCCTCTTTCTCATTCAATTGAGCTAAAAACATCAAAGCATTTGGAACGCATTGAAAGTTTCTGCTTGTGTCTGGAAACCTTGTGTCAGATTGAGCATATGACGCTCTTATTGAAACTTCATTATGTGTTGGTGGTATGGTTTTGCTGTTTTTACATTCACTCCCATTAGGTTTTTTTGCGAGAGCTTTCTTTGACTGACCCATTGAAACTTCATTTTGTGTTGGTGGTGTGGACTGGCTGTTTTTACGTTCACTCCAATATTTTTTTTTTGCGAGAGCTTTCTTTGACTGACCCATGTTATTGCTTAAAGGGGATCAAGATGTAATTTACTATTTTTCCTAAGACAAAAACAACTTTACTCATTGATTCCTAGGACATGAACTTGGCCAGCCTTACCGTATGCCATTGTGAAATTATGAGCGATTAAAAATGTGTGTAATGTTGATGATATAAGTGTAAAAAATGTATGAGTGTTTGCAGTAAGTGTGCCCGTAGTTCAACACTATTAAGTATTCATTACCAAGTATACTTACTACAAAATCTTCTACAACAATGATCAAATCCAAAAAAAGTATTATAATAGTTGTACTCACAATGTTGCGTTGCACTTCAGCAAAAGGCTACATGCACCGTAATTCCTGTGAAAATTAGAATAACATCAATTCGTTTTAATGACCACAAGTTTTGAAACCTGTTAGAGCCAAGTAAATATTAAACATATGCAATGACCATGGACACAACAAAGCATGTGTCCCCTTATTATTAATATTTGCGTTGTGTGATAAGCTTACTCCCTCAGCAGCTGTGCATTGATTTTGCTCGCAGAATATTGCAGGTAAAATACTTACATTAATATCAAACGAATGTTTTATTTCTATAGCTGTAGATCATGGTTTCCCAACTATTTATGCCTCTGAAACTTCCTAAGCCTTTTTGTCATATGATGGGTACCCCTGTGACTCATGGGTCATTTCACATGCACTCAGAAAGTTTGGTATCGGTCACTTCGAATGTACTCTGACAGTTTGTGATACAATCGACACAGATTTTAATAAAACCACGATGTGCCTTTTCAGTGGCTAGGTAGACCCCAGAACTGCATTTGCAAGAATCTGGCACTAATATTAAGTGGATATGGACATTGTCAGTCAATTTAGGGCACACTGATGTTCTACCTTGCCACTGAAAAGGCACACGAAGTTGTAATAAAATCTGTGTTAGTTGGGTTCCAAAATGTCCGATTTCAAGTGAAATGACCCTCGTGCTCTATATCTGTTACTCTATCCCAGTATGTCTACAGTCCATGTATTTATTTAATTTTCCCCACATACCCCCTGAGGAGTGTTCTTGTACCCCCTGGTTGGGAAACACTGCTCTAGATGGTATGGCATATTAAGACAGTGTGCGCTGGTACTCACAGTTCAAAGTTAACTAAGATGCAATTTCTTGGACATAACACCTGAATAATCAACAGATGCTTCAGTTATGTATTGTACATATGGGTTGTAAGTATACATCAAAAGATAAATGTTGCTGCATGGGTATGCGGTTAGGGTATAACATTTGTAGCCTAAAGGTTGTTGGTTTTGATTCCTGACCCACCAGGTTGGTAGGGGGAACATGGTAACCTGAGCATGGTACAGTCCTGCCGCACTGCTTACTTTCAGGCACCATTGGAGGCTGCCCTTGGCAGGAGTGAGGCATAAATGCAATTTCGCTGTGTGCTGTGCAGTGCTGGGTCACTATGACAATTGGAGATGGAGATTCCCATTTGAAATTTAACTTCACTTTCAGCATGAATTTTAGAAATAAACTGCTATAAATACTCCTAATGAACCTTTAAACCATGTTTCAATGATAAACACCCGTAATGAAAGAATAATGAAAAAAAAAATAAAAAAAGAGGCTTACCAAATATCCAGAATTGGGGGCACTCAAATTGCTGTTCCACACCCCAGACCAGTAAAGGGATATCTGAAACAAAAAAAAGAGAAAAAGACAATAAATTCTGGGATTAAAATTAAAAGTACAAAATCCAAAAGTGTTTTTATTTAATCCAAAATGTAAGCACCGCCAGAGCAATGGCTGAGACGCAATGGCTGAGACGCAAAAATGAAAACAGAATCAAAAAAGAGGCTTACCAAATATCCAGAATTGGGGGCACTCAAATTGCTGTTCCACACCCCAGACCAGTAAAGGGATATCTGAAACAAAAAAAAGAGAAAAAGACAATACATTCTGGGATTTAAAATTAAATGTACAAAGGCATCCAAAAGTGTGTTTATTTAATCCAAAATTTAAGCACCGCCAGAGCAATGGCTGAGACGCAATGGCTGAGACGCAAGAAACCGGAAGTGACAAAACGAAGAAACGTTGGATCGGGGTTTCCCTATGTCTCGAATTTCTTGTTTGAATAAAAGTGACAACACTTGTAATCAACACTTACTTCAATGGATTTTAAAATGTGCTTGTAGCTACATGTACAAAAACAAAAACAATTTATCCCGAAAATATGCTTGTACGTTTAGAGACTGCTATGATAGGCCTATAGAATTAAGAGAATATTCTCGATTTCATGCATTTCAAGGACGCAGCTTTCAAGTCACGACACTACACATCCCACAGTGCATTGCGACGGACCATCGTAGGCAAAGGTCAACACTGGTAAAAAAATAAAAAAACTCATTTGTATGTGTGTGTGTGTATATATATATATTTGAGAATATACACACACACACACACACACACACATCTACATCACACACACCTAGGTATATATATATATCTAATAGGTACCAAATATGCGTGGCCGTTGCGCATTCAGAGTTAAGTGGGGGTGTAGGCCCACCGTGCCAAAGGGGGT
>NW_026945560.1:32500-52500 GCF_034702125.1 Engraulis encrasicolus | reverse complement strand
ACTGATCTTCGTGTGCGTACAGGGACGCGTTATCCTATGGTGCAACCGGTGATGCAGCACCGGGCCCCGCCACTAGAGGGGGCCCCGGACATCGTGAGATTGGAAAATATGGCCCCCCAAGACTGTAGCTGGGGAACAGTAGTGGCGATTTGTTACAAGAGTTCTTTCTTTTTAATTTTCGCGTGCCCCCCCTACTGAGCCTAGAATCGCCTCTGCATGCACGCAGGAATCGGAGGTCTTCGGAATAATCATTTCAGTCAGATGCTTCTGGTTGTGTGCCACCAGTGAAAACGGTGGTCAATATTTTTTTAGTTTGATGATGGGCCTGTCTAAAAAAGATGTGAGAAACTCGGCGTCAGCACTTGCTTCAGATTGTACGGATAAACTTCAGCCCGGCATGGATTAACGCATTGAAGAGAAGGTTGGCAACGTTAGTCATTTTTGTAATGTCAGTGTTATAATCACTTTTTGTAATGGTTTGTCATGGACTTGTGCAATCATGTAAGCTAAGCAAACAAGAGCACAGCACACCAACCTAACTTTATCTTATTCTATAGTTAAAACATGAGGAAATAAATCACGCACCCAACTGCATTCGCGAAACAAAAGTCTTGCATGGCGCAGCGATGATCACTTCTGAGGTGTTATTAAAAAAGTGTTCACAATAATGCTGTGTAGCAAGTGCACCAACCAGCACTCAAAGTTCTGACAGTCTGACAACAACAGGGCAAGCCAAGGATTTAGCAAAACACTAAAATGATATAGTCGCATTTTCCTAAAGCACTGTTATGGCCATTTCCCTAAAGCACTGTAATAATGTCGATGCTCTGTCAGCGTAGCCTATATCTTTGCGTTCGGGTTTGCGTTCAGTTAAAACATGCCTGGGTACGCTACCACTCGCAGATTGTTCAGTTAGCAAGTTGCTCTTATCTGGGAGAAAAAAAAAACTTGTGTGATACATCCACATCTAAACATTAGCACCGTAGTCTACTGTAATGATTGCATACTATTGCTGTGTATAATGCACCATCTAGGCCTAGATGAAAACCGCTGACTTCTTAATTGGTATATGGTACATTTTGAGGGGATTTCGTGACAGCTTCGCTTTGCTGTGGTTCGCTGCTAAGGGGATTCCCTCCTTGCGACAAGCGACAGCTGAGTAGGCTAGGCCAGTGTTTCCCAACCACTGTGCCGCGGCACACTAGTGTGCCGTGAGAGATCGTCAGGTGTGCCGTGGAAAATTATTATTTTCAAAAGAAAAGGGAAAAAAAGAATTCATTGTTATCAGCAAAATAATGCCTATCATTATGTAGTGTCTGCTGTTGACTGGCGTCCTAATCATGTAATAATTCCTTATCACTAGGTGGCAGTAGGTAGCGAATTGCATTGTAGTAGTTCTAGCTGTCAAAAAAGGCAAATGCCGTGCCGTAGCTCGAGTCAATACAAAGAGAGTTACATTTCATTTGGATTTAGGACTACCGGTACTTGTACGTGGGATGCAACGGCACCGATTCCATTGTGCTTGGTATGTAAACGAAACACCCTTCACAAAACAAGAGTGCAGACTATTTTGTTGGCCTACGTAAGCAAACAGAGAACCAAGCAACATTTATGAGGGAAAAAGGTAAAGGAGAGAACCACTATACAAGTCAGTGGAGAGAACCTTAAAGCTAGCTACCACGTAGCTGAACTTTTAGCTAAATCAAAAAAGTCACTAAGTGGCAGAGACGCTAATATTACCTGCCTGCAAAGCAATTGTAAATGAGATGCTTGGACCTTAAGCGGTTAAAGAAATAGCCAAAGTCCCACTCTCAACACAATTTCCAGACATTGATGACATGTCTGCTGACATCGAAAGTGTGGTTTTGGAAAAGATCCGTATCCGTGAGAAATTTGCGTTGCAACTTGACGAGGCTGATATCAGTGGACATGCGCAACTCCTGGCCAAATGTGCGTTTTGTGGATGGAGACGCAATCAGAGAAAGCGTTCTATTTTGCAAGGCATTGAACAGAGATTGATGTTAAACATGCATATTCATAGTGTAACAGTGCAATCTTTCCTAAAGAGCATTGCTACTATCAGAATAAGCATTATTTTCTGTATTCCTGCAAATAAAATGCTTTTTGAATAACAATTTGTAAATAGTAAGCAGGCCTACTTTGAAGTGTATGGCTTCCTTAAGAAGGGACATGTTAATATAATTTATGTGAAAGAGGAAATTTAAAAGATGATAAAAAAATACATTTTTGTGTTTATTTCATTGCTATTCAAGACACTTTTATAAGAATGACTATATTGTTAGGCGGCTACTATAATTTGTTTTCATTATTTCATCATTTTTGGTTGGTGGTGTGCCGCGAGATTTTTTGAAGGGAAAAAGTGTGCCCTGGCTCAAAAAAGGTTGGGAAACACTGGGCTAGGCTACTTTGACAGTCAGTCAGTATTTCCAAGGCCATTGGAGGTTAAATTATTCAACACGTGTTTACCACGACGGTTTCGATTCGACAAATTGGTCGGCAGCAACGTAGCAAAAATAAGAGACTTTTGGTTGTGCATCTGTTTGGAAGTTCTAGCTGAGCCGACGTTTACTCTGCCAAACTTGCACAGAATCTCCTCCCTGTCAGCTGGCTATGCTTCCAATGGCTTGCGTTGTGACTGGTGAACTCAGCAGGGGGTTCGGCGCACCCTTTTTTGTGTTGGAGTAAACCGTGTAGCCTGCGTTGTTTCATGCGTTTTGAATATGGCTCATTATAATGTGGTGTAGGGGCCCCGGATTGCGTCTGCACCGGGCCTCGGCGAGGGTTAACGCGGCCCTGTGTGCGTGTACTTGTAGTTGTCTAGGTACACCGATAAACCCGATAATCGGACATTTCTGACTGAAACAGTACAATATTACATGCCATGTATTCTTCTTTTCTGAGAGAGCTTCCCGTCATAAGGAGACACATATAAAGCCATTAACTTTGTCTTTCTTGCATACATGTAGTCCCACATTTTGTAACATTATAATGTATTATAATATAATGAAGTTCAAAGTAAGTGGAGGGTCTAGTATGTTTAGTAGTTTATTTTCAGAATGTATGCTGCTTATTCACAAATGTGATCTTTTTTTACCATCAATTTTTAATTATTTGTTATGAGTGGAAATGTCATTAATTGGTCGATCTTCAATCGGTGCTAGCTAAAAAAACAGGTAACACTTTACTTAAAGCCAACATTATAAGCGCATTTATAACAAATTATTACGCACATCATAATTACTTACAACGTATTATGACTACACTCATAATGCTTCATGATGCTTTATATTAACAGTTATGAATAACTATGAATCTAGCATATAATGCTTTATAAATCCAAGGGTGTCATGAGTGCTCATGGCTGGCTATAAACTACAGGCTGCCTGATGGGGCTTATAGTACATTATGAGTACCTATACCCCTCTATGCACAGACCTGGATGATAAACTGTCATAAGGGCTCATACGATGCTATAATGTTTCATGTGAGATCATAAGTCGTCAATGTGTGCTCTAAGTAAAGTGAAGTTCATATGGATGCATCTATAATGCACTGTATAATGCACATCTATAATGCATCATAATGTACTGTAAGCCCCATCAGGCAGCCTGTAGTTTATATCCAGTCATGAGCACTCATAATACCCTTGGATTTATAAAGTATTATAAACTAGATTCATGGTTATTCATTACTGTTAACATAAAGCATCATGAAACATCATCGGTGTAGTCGTAATGCGTTGTAAGTAATTATAATGTGCATTATAATTAGTTATAAATGCACTCATAATGCACTATAGATATGGGCTTCATAGAAAGTGTTACATTTGATACTATGGTCAGATCATTAAAAATGTATGTATTACTTCTAGGGCTGGGACTCGATTAAATTATTTAATCGCATTAATCTATAGGCTTTGCAATTAATTAATCAAATTAATCGCATTTTAATCGCATTTAAATATTTGACTTGAGAGCAGTGAAAAATATATTTTTTTCACCTGGATTTTGAACAATTACAATAAATAAGCGTAATCTAATAACATTATTCATTTTTAAAAGAAGAGAGAACTCTTCTCAATTTCAGTAGGCTGTTCACCATCAGGCATAATACTGCCCTCCACTGGTCTAATCCAGAATTATGTAGCTATATTATACTGCGATAATTTTTTTTATCGTGTTAATTAATTAATCGAATCGTGTGATTAATTAATCGAAATGAATGCATTAATGTCCCAGACCTAATTACTTCGGAAATATTTATGAAAGGAGAAAATGTGTGATGGAAGAAGAATGGACAAAAGCTTGTTAACAATTGAAACATTTTTTAAAGGTGCACTGTATAACATTTGTAGCAGTATATCCAGAAATCATGCTGCCCATTCATAAATGTTACCTTTGCCACACATACTTACCACCACCATCAAATTCAACGTATTCATTATGATTGTGGTGTGCAAAAAAAATGCACAATTCAGACATGAAAAGGGGGATCTTCTCCATGTCCGCCATATTGAATTTCCAGAAATAGACATTTGTAGCAGCAAAATGTACTGTATTTTGGCTATATTAGTAGGTATTAGTTTGCTACCTAGCAAAGTGGAAATAGGCAGCACAGTTTCAATGAGTTGCAACACCTACTCTGACCACCATCCTACACAGTGCACCTTTATGGCAGTGTTTCCCAACCTTTTTTGTCTTGTGTACCCCCTAAGCCTGTTCGTTGTGCCATGAGTACCCCCTAAGTCAAGTTCTATATCGCTTTCTCTATCCCAATGTAACTAAGTTCCATATATTTGTTAAGCGGGCTTGCGGAGCAAGGACCATGCAGAGCATGGCCCTTGCAGAGCAAGGCCCGTTTATAGTAATCTCTAAGTCCTGTTTCTTATTATTAAGCGGGCTTGCGGAGCAAGGACCATGCAGAGCATGGCCCTTGCAGAGCAAGGCCCGATTATAGTAATCTCTAAGTCCTGTTTCTTTATTATTATTTATCGTTCTTGTGCAGGGATCTCCTCCTAGGCCTTTCGAGATAGAGACACCGTTCAAACACTAAAACGACCGGCTCGGCTTGGAGATCGCGTATAGTTATAGGCTTCTCCGTGTCTCTTGTCGTTTTCCCGTTTTTGGCGATTTAGTGAAAGCCTGGGTCCCCATTCAAAACCATGGTGGAACCTTCATGAACGACAGTTCCGCCACTCTAGAGATTAGAGTGTAGGAGGCTTTTTCGGTCATAAAACATCAACAATTTCACCTAGAAGTTTAGTTGACGCGTTGTTAGCGAGCTCTATGGGATGTCTCCAAATTGTGAAAGTTTCATCTCCCAACTCCCAATACTTTTTAAATGGCAGGTTTGTAAAAAAAACAGACCTGGCTCTATGGAGAATCCCAGTCTTTGGAAAAGTGCATTTTTCAAGAGATCAGCGCATGTCCCACACGGAGGTCCATTTGTGCCTGAAAAATTTTACCTATAAACTTCATTCAAAGACTGTTAGAGAGATCACAAGCATGACTCCGATCTGTGAAAAGGACACGTGCCAACTCCTTTTAGTTTTTTTACAACGATGTTGTAAAGACAAAAAACTCATTCTCATTTTCTCCCCAGTTTAGAGCTCAATACTAACTGTCTTTCAGTCAATCACAACAGGTGCAGCCAGTGAAGAGTTCCATTTCAACTGTCACTGTCTCAAGATTCTATTCTTAACGAGCAGGTGCGAGCAAGCATTCTAGAAGTCTATTGTTCAGCTCTGCAATGCAATGTAATATAGTCTTGCTGGACTATGGATGACAATTAGCTGCTTGGCTTAGTGGTAATGCATGCCGCTGCATTAGAGATATGGAGGTTGAGGGTTCGAATCCCACCCGAAGCCGTGTTGATTTTCTAAATTATATCATATGCAGCGTTCCTTGGCCGACTTAAAATGCCATGTATATCATTTAGTATGGATGGCAAATGTGCTGAATTACAGATATTGAGGTTGGGGGTTCGAAACCCAGTTAAAGCCATGTTGATTTTCAAAATTATATCATATGCAGTGTTCCTTGGCCAACTTAAAATGCCATGTATATCATTTAGTATGCATGGCAAATGTGCTGGATTACAGATATGGAGGTTGGGGGTTCGAATCCCAGTCAAAGCCATGTTGATTTTCAAAATTATATCATATGCAGTGTTCCTTGGCCAACTTAAAATGCCATGTATGTCATTTAGTATGAATGGCAAATGTGCTGAATTAGGGATATGGGGGTTGGAGGTTCGAACCCCAGTCGAAGCCATGTTGATTTTCAAAATGATATCTTATGCAGTGTTCCTTAGCCAACTTCAAATATCATGTATTGTATGTCATTTAATATCAATGGCAAAGGGGTTGGATTACAGATATGGAGGTTGTGAGTTCTAATCCCGCTCGAAGCCATGTTGATTTTCAAAATTTTATCATACGCAGTGTTCCTTAGCCAACTTAAAATACCATGTATGTCATTTAGTATATCCCCAAAACGCAGAGCTACAACACTTTCAAGATGGCTGAATCCAAGATGGCTGAATTGTTTGGCCCATAACTTCTGACTGGGTGGATGGAGTTTTTCCAAGATTTCTTTTAGCTTTGTTTTCTCAATAGTACTTTGTTTCATCTCTGCCCCAAAAGGCAAGCCCGCTTCCAGCATTTTCTGTGAGAATGCATTTCTAGTTATTATTATCGTTCTTGTGCAGGGATCTCCTCCTAGGCCTTTCGAGATAGAGACACCGTTCAAACACTAAAACGACCGGCTCGGCTTGGAGATCGCGTATCGTTATAGGCTTCTCCGTGTCTCTTGTCGTTTTCCCGTTTTTGGCGATTTTGTTAAAGCCTGGGTCTCCATTGAAAACTATGGTGGAACCTTCATGAACCAAAGTTCCGCCACTCTAGAGATTAGAGTGTAGGAGGCTTTTTCGGTCATAAAACATCAACACTTTCACCTAGAAGTTTAGTTGACGCGTTGTTAGCGAGCTCTATGGGATGTCTCCAAATTGTGAAAGTTTCATCTCCCAACTCCCAATACTTTTTAAATGGCAGGTTTGTAAAAAAAAACAGGCCTGGCTCTATGGAGAATCCCATTCTTTCGAAAAGGGCATTTTTCAAGAGATCAGCGCATGTCCCACACGGAGGTCCATTTGTGCCTGAAAAATTTAACCTATAAACTTCATTCAAAGACTGTTAGAGAGATCACAAGCATGACTCCGATCTGTGAAAAGGACACGTGCCAACTCCTTTTAGTTTTTTTACAACGATGTTGTAAAGACAAAAAACTCATTCTCATTTTCTCCCCAGTTTAGAGCTCAATACTAAGTGTCTTTCAGTCAATCACAACAGGTGCAGCCAGTGAAGGATTCCATTTCAACTGTCACTGTCTCAAGATTCCATTCTTAACGAGCAGGTGCGAGCAAGCATTCTAGAAGTCTATTGTTCAGCTCTGCAATGCAATGTAATATAGTCTTGCTGGACTATGCATGACAATTAGCTGCTTGGCTTAGTGGTAATGCATGCTGCTGCATTAGAGATATGGAGGTTGAGGGTTCGAAACCCACCTGAAGCCATGTTGATTTTCTAAATTATATCATATGCAGCGTTCCTTGGCCGACTTAAAATGCCATGTATATCATTTAGTATGGATGGCAAATGTGCTGAATTACAGATATTGAGGTTGTGGGTTCGAAACCCAGTCAAAGCCATGTTGATTTTCAAAATTACATCATATGCAGTGTTCCTTGGCCAACTTAAAATGCCATGTATGTCATTTAGTATGCATGGCAAATGTGCTGGATTACAGATATGGAGGTTGGGGGTTCGAATCCCAGTCAAAGCCATGTTGACTTTCAAAATTATATCATATGCAGTGTTCCTTGGCCAACTTAAAATGCCATGTATGTCATTTAGTATGAATGGCAAATGTGCTGAATTACAGATATGGAGTTTGGTGGTTCGAACCCCAGTCGAAGCCATGTTGATTTTCAAAATTATATCATATGCAGTGTTCCTTGGCCAACTTATAATGCCATGTATGTCAATTAGTATGGATGGCAAATGTGCTGAATTACAGATATTGAGGTTGGGGGTTCGAACCCCAGTCAAAGCCATGTTGATTTTCAAAATTATATCATATGCAGTGTTCCTTGGCCAACTTAAAATGCCATGTATGTCATTTAGCATGCATGGCAAATGTGCTGAATTACAGATATGGAGGTTGGGGGTTCGAACCCCAGTCAAAGCCATGTTGATTTTCAAAATTATATCATATGCAGTGTTCCTTAGCCAACTTCAAATATCATGTATTGTATGTCATTTAATATCAATCACAAAGGGGCTGTATTACAGATATGGAGGTTGTGAGTTCGAATCCCGCTCGAAGCCATGTTGATTTTCAAAATTATATCATACGCAGTGTTCCTTAGCCAACTTAAAATACCATGTATGTCATTTAGTATATCCCCAAAACACAGAGCTACAACACTTTCAAGATGGCTGAATCCAAGATGGCTGAATTGTTTGGCCCATAACTTCTGACTGGGTGGATGGAG
Organism: Engraulis encrasicolus; assembly: GCF_034702125.1. Lineage (NCBI taxonomy): Eukaryota > Metazoa > Chordata > Actinopteri > Clupeiformes > Engraulidae > Engraulis > Engraulis encrasicolus. Next base: position 43,926 of record NW_026945560.1, on the reverse strand, counting down.
TTTTTCCAAGATTTCTTTTAGCTTTGTTTTCTCAATAGTACTTTGTTTCATCTCTGCCCCAAAAGGCAAGCCCGCTTCCAGCATTTTCTGTGAGAATGCATTTCTAGTTAAAATTGCATCTTTCCAAGTACCCCCTGCAGTATGCTCGCGTACCCCTAGTGGTACACGTACCCCTGGTTGGGAAACACTGCTCTATGGTAACAGTGAAAACGAGAGGCACATAATGTGTGGTATGTACTGTATGCCACAGTGTCGAGACGGATGTGATTGGGGGGGGGTGGGGGCAGTCTTTGGCTTTGTCACTCCTACAGGCATGTACTTGACACTATTATCTCTACAGCTTGCTGCTACTATAATTATATAGACATGTATTTTTCCACTGATCTACAGTTTATACAGTATTTGTTATGGCATGAGGGGTGTGTGTGTGTGTGTGCGCGTGCGTGTGCGTGAGTGAGTGAGTGAGTGTGTGTATGTGCGTGCGTGCATGTGTGTGTGAGAGTGTGCGTGTGTGTGTGAAAAGTAGAGGTGCACCGAAAATTCGGCCGCAGAAAATATTCGGCCGAAAACGCAAAAAAAGACACTTTCGGTTTTCGGCCGAAAGCCAATTGAGTGGCCGAATCGGAGGCCGAATAGATAATGAATTGAAAACGGGCATTAATTACACTAATTTCAGTTCTACTCTAAGACTTCAAATGCACATTTATTTTCTTTCAAAACTTTTGATAACTTTTAACTGATTTGTAATATTCGGTTTTGGTTTCAGTGATTAATTATTATTCGGTTTCGGTTTCGGCCACAAATTTTAATTTCGGTGCACCTCTAGTGAAAAGATAAAAGGGCATCAGCATGGTTCCCTGAATCTTCCAAAATAGCATGACCCCCATCTGTTCAATCAATCAAGTCAGCCAGAATACATATCCTGGTTATTGTGTTTAGTGTGTGTGTGTGTGTGTGTGTGTGTGTGTGTGTGTGTGTGTGTGTGTGTGTGTGTGTGTGTGTGTGTGTGTGTATACGTGTGTAAGGAAGGCTTTTGTGTGGGGTGATGGAAAGGCGAGAGGGAGCGGGGAGATTACATAATTAAAATGCTTGTCAATTAGCACTGCTTGCCACGCATCGCTGGAATAATGAAACACATTCGTTTAAGCTTCGTTTTTTTCCAGCCTGGCGCTAACGAGACTGGCTGCGTAGCGTAGCGACCTAATAATATTACAGACAGGCAGGCAGGCACACAGGAGGCCTCAGACAGGGCTGGCTCTGTGTGTGTGTGTGTGTGTGTGTGTGTGTGTGTGTGTGTGTGTGTGTGTGTGTGTGTGCGTATCAGGGATTCTGGCTTGTCACTTCAATTCCACACTGGCAGTGTCATTCCCACACACACACACACACACACACACACACACACACACACACACACACACACACACACACACACACACACACACACACACACACACACACACACACACACACACACAAACAAAAGGACAAAATACATACTTGCTGAAATACTTGGGGCACAGACAATTGGGTATCCATGATTTGCATGTGACGTCAAACGTTCTAGTGGACGGCTACTGGACGGCAAAATGGACCATCAAACTAGCCTACTCAAGTAGCTGGATGAGCACCACGGTAAGTTTCTCATTTGCCATCCCTCATATCATAATTTGTCTCTTAATTCGTGAACGCTAGTTAATTTAAGTCTTTTTCTGTGAGGTCAATATAAGATGCTTTCCATGATTAACGTTAATTATCAGCATCATTGCGCTATGATGGACGTATGCTAAGATATTGCAGGCTGTAACATAAACACGGAATTCATAAAGCTCTTGGTGAATGACGTTCATACTGTTAAGGTTCAAATGTAAAAATAAACCATGTGTAGGCCTACATCTCTAGCGCTGATTTCCCAAGTAGTAGGCCTACTCTCCAGCATGATGCTGTCATGAAATGCCAATCACCTTATCCATGCTGGCCCATTTATAATGACATGCATAGGCCCACCAGTGTCGATGTTGTTGTCAATAATATGAAGTCCACCACTTTGTTGTGTTGTCATCCAAATTGTCTGCCCTCTGAAATCAGTCACACACAGCAGAGGCTTAATGGTTTGGGAAGTGGTATTAAGATTAGAGGGTTGCAGGTTCAAATCCCATCCTACACCTCCCTTCACCTCCCATCCAGGCTGAAGTAGGCCTACCCTTGAGCTAGGCACCAAGCCCCATGCTGCAGGGACAGTTAACAATTCACTGTGAGTAACGAAGTTGCTTTGGATAAGTGTCAGCTAAGTGTTATCTTTCTGTTTCTCCAGATGAGAAGAGCGATGATCTGATGTCATGACACATTGGATGTATGGAAGAGCCAGAGGTCCAGCACACCAAGTCAAGTTTAGCCGATTTCAACCTCTTAATCACACCAACTCAATGTAGTAATCAGTTCATTCAATGGCTCAAATACTTTATTTTTAGACACAAAGTACAAATACATTTCAAGGTTATGTATTGTGGGGTGGACATGTACAATAGACATGCAAGTACTTATTTATATTAATAAATGGTTATCTGAACTAGGCCTGTAATAGTCAACCCATTGATGCTGGATGCTGTGTACACCTACACGTTGTATTGACCTAGGTGCCTGGAGCGACACAGCATTCAGGCATGACATATTAGATTTTTTTAGATTAAAAATGTGGGCATGTTAGAGCTGAATTAACATGTTCTAATGCAAGAGGATGGTCTTAGCTTTTAAAACTCATATCATGTCTGTATGTGCTTCAGAGATTTATTTAGTTATTTGGGGGGTTTATAGGATGAGGACACCTTTCTTAAAAAGGGCATAGGCAATTAGCTGGCATTTTGGTGCCGGCTGAAATGGGTTAATATTATTTACATACAGCACTATCCCCATACCAGTATACCCATGTCACCTGAGATATACATTTAGTGGAGACAATATAATTAGTTAGACTAGACTGAAGATTGACAGGCGGTCATGGGTAAGTGGTTAGAGTGTCAGCCTTGTATCCCAAAGGTTGCCGGTTGGACTCCCGACCCACCAGGTTGGTGGGGGGAGTTAAGTAATCAGTGCTCTCCCCCATCCTCCTCCATGACTGAGATACCCTGAGCATGGTACCGCCACACTGCTCCCTTGGGGCGCCATTGGGGGCTGCCCCCTTGCACGGGTGAAGCATAAATGCAATTTCGTGCAGTGAACACTTGTGTGCTGTGTCACAATGTCAATGGGAGTTGGAGTTTCCCAGTTGGGCTTTCACAGAAAATGTTCTACGTTGTTGTATTAGTACAATAAAATAAGCAAGACATGTCTGGATGGACTTCATCATTTCAGTTATTTATTATCACAACTACTCACCATCAATGACAACCAGGGCTCACCAGCCAACCAGCCAAATGCTGGGAAAATTAAGTGTTGCTGGTAGAAAAGAAAATGTACTTGGCACTTTGACCCATTATTTAATGTACCGGTATGTTTGGAGATTAACATACTAGCCATTTTGGCTACTAGTGAATAAAAAAAGTTAATTTAGAGCCCTTCTGAAAACTCCAACAACTGGTACAGGTGATCAGTGCATCAGGGGAGGAATGTAAGGGTAGGCCCGATGGATGAGGGGAACAGCATCACTGATGGTGAGGTCCTGGTGCTGCTGCAAAGCCAAAGCGAAAGAAGCCTCTCTGGACACCTCTTCATGTTGGCTCCCCCATCTAATTAGAAAAAAAGAAAAGACAAACATGCTATTTAAATGAATCTAGCCATGCATTGTAATGTACTCCCTTGGCAATATTGTCTGAATTAAAATGTGATGTAAAATGTCAGAAAATAACACTCATCCCAACTTACTAGTCATGTATTTACCTGTGCTGCTGGGATGCAATTCTTGGACGTCATCCTGGCCACCATGACTCATGGTTTTAGTTTGGGTGCTGACCACCTGACTGATGAACCTGCAATTACTAAACAATAAAAACAATAAAAGATAAATAACAGGTTTGTTGTGCTTTTCTTTCTCTTGTGAAGGTCATCTTTTCAAATGATTTATTTAATCAAATCAAATCAAAATTATTTAATCAAAGTATGTAACCGACATTCTGTCCTATGTGTTTCTACACGTGCAATGTAATGCAACACCGATTTGAAACATTGAAGTATGTCAAGTCAGCTTTTATTGTCACTTTATTTATGGTCATACAAGGGAAACGACGTTTTCTCTCTACCATGCCAGGACATAGACAGGACTGACACAGACAGACAGAAAGTGCAAGACAGGACAGGTAGCAGTGATGGACTGGTAACATAAGTGGTCAATAATAATACAGTACAAATGAACATATTGGACATGTAAACAGAAGATAAGATATAGAATTATATTTCACAATAGCCTACATTGTGCAGACGTGGCTGAAACAACAATGAAATCCACTTGGATGAAACGAAGCGAGAGAATTCAAGTTAAGCTACAAGAGATGAAAAGATTTGCTATTCAAAACACCACTTTGCGAAATGCCTGACACAAAAATGTACCAGCATTATCTTACCTGTGCCATGCCACGAAGAAGAGGATGCAGCCGCGGTGCCCAGCCACCAATGAAGAAACGGTGCATGAATGTGCTTATTTTGCCAATGCAGCGGTTTGGTTTGAGTTCACAACTTTACTGAAGAAAATAAACACGGGATAAAAAATACATCGCAGGCAGAGTAAGTTCATGGCTGGAAGCAAGCAACAACTTTCTCTTCTTCTCCCAGATTCTCGTACCGCCCGTCCCCGTTATGCCATCTAGTGGAGCAGAATACATTTGAATAAATCTATGATTTGAACATAGGCTATCCACTGTGGCCAACCTAGCCTGATAACGGCAGGTACATATCCCGTTAAAAAAAAAATACAAGAACTACGTGTTTCTTTGGTATTTTATGGTCAAAGTTGTCTTCGTCTGCATAATTCCTATGTACGAATGTGTACTTCTGCCGTCCAGCAAAATCGATTACGTAATATTGTGACGTCAATGCAAATGATGGATAATGTATTAGGAATATAAATGGGGCATTTATAATAAGGTATTTAAGTTACTGCAATACCCTCTACGCTCACTGACAGAGTTAAGGATTATGAAGTATCGCCCAACCCACATACAGTACATACGGTAATCATCTAACGTAGTGAGACACTCAATACATAATATCACCATAATCTATATACCATATAATATATACCATAATATTGGGGTTTTAAGCAGCCAAATATTTTATACAGAGGTGGCAGAGGCCGCATAAAATTGCAAAAAAGTTAATTTAAAATGTCATGTACATTTGCCATGGTGTCCTTATGATTTAAGATGTTTAAAGGTGCTCTGTGCACTGATGCAAGAGGAAGCTGCCTGCATTCTCTGAAAGGGATGTTTGGGTGCTAACCCGGACTGTATCCAAAAAACATAAAACCACAGCCGTCCAAATCACGGTAGAATTAAATGTGCACCTCAACTCTCCTGTTTCCACCAGAACGGTCCATCGAGAGCTCCACAGGGTCAATATACACGGCTGGTCACCCAAACATCCCTTTCAGACATAGCTTCCTCTTGCGTCCACAGTTAATCCTCTCGGATGTGGTTCATCCGTCTTGGTGGTATGCAGACATTACCTTGAATACCGTGGCTCTTGATACATCACAAAGCCTACTGTCTTGGTCAAAGATGCAACAGTTACACGCGCATCAAGAATTTCTCCTTCTTGAACTCTGATATGTCATCCATAATGTTGTGTGCATTGCAAACTTTTGAGCAAAAGTGTGCTCATATGCTATTTGACTCTTCACACTTCACTTTACTGGTGCAATGTGCAATTAATGAAGATTGGCCAACAGGCTGGTCCCATTTTAGCCATGAAACTTCCCACACTAAAATGACAGATGTTTCAGTTATTTTGTCCAACCCCTGTATATTGCCAATGGTAAATACAAGAGAGACTGTTAGTTACCAGGCTTAAAGGTAAGGTAAGGTTAGGTGGGGGGCAATCGCTATTCCGACATACCGCTATTCCGACATACCGCTATTCCGACAGCCGACATACCGTAGGGTTAGGGTTAGGGTTAGGGTCAGGGTTAGGGTTAGGGTTAGGGTAACTGTATGCACTCTCCCTAAACTTAGTAAAAGCTGAGCAACGTAGCACAAACCAAAGAAATTGCATAACTCGCGCCGGTATTCCGACAATAGACATCAATGTCGGAATAGCGACATGTCGGAATAGCGCCACGTAACCGGTAAGGTAAGGTAAAATGTATTTATATAGCGCTTGTCACAGACAAAACAGTCACGAAGTGCTTTACCATAGTGTAAAAAATAAAAATAAAAATAAAATAAGCAATACAAGTAGGCGTTGCCACTCAGCATTATAAAAAGGAAGGCCTAGGTGCTCCCATTTGTCACACGTATACAACTTCCACATCATCAGATAAACATTTTTAAAATAATGTAGGGATAAAAGGATAAAATTAGCAAAAAGCTTGTCTAAAAAGATGAGTCTTTAAAAGGCCTTTGAAACGGTCCAGTGAGGGGGCAAGCCTGAGTTCAGCGGGTAGGTCGTTCCATAAACGGGGTGCTAATGCAACAAATGCACGGTCGCCACGGGTCTTCAGGCGGGTGCGGGGCACAGTGAGGAGGTTCTGGCCGGTTGATCTGAGGGAGCGGGTTGAGGATAGGGGGTGGAGTAGTTCTAGGAGGTAGATAGGGGCCTGTTGCTGGAGGCATCGGTAGGTGATGATGAGGATTTTGAAATGAATTCTATATTGGACGGGAAGCCAGTGGAGGGAGATGAGAATGGGAGTGATGTGGGAGTATCTGCTGGCTCTGGAAAGAAGTCTGGCAGCAGCGTTTTGGATAGACTGTAAGCGGGACAGGGCAGATTTCTTCAGGGCAGGGAAGAGAGAGTTGCAGTAATCAATACGGGAGGAAATGAAGGCATGGATAAGCATTTCAAGTTCTTGGTATGAAACTATGGGCCTCAGTTTGTTAATATTGCGGAGATGAAGGAAACAGGATTTAGTGAGTTGGTTAATGTGGGGCTCAAATGATAAAGCCCCATCAAAAACAACCCCCAAGTTTCTCATACTAGAGCGGACGAAAGGCGCATAGGTGCCTAGATGCTGAAGGATGCTAGGAGTAATGGCTTCTGGTGCAAAGATCAAAATTTCAGTTTTTTCTTTATTTAATTGTAACCAGTTGTCTGCATCTAGGCAGTCTAGTAGACGGGAAATGCAGGGTAAGTCCTCATGGTTAAAACTGAAATGGAGTTGTAGGTCGTCAGCATACATGTGGTAGTTGATTTTAAAGTTGCATAGAAGTTGGCCCAGAGGTAGCATGTACAAGGTGAAAAGAAGAGGGCCCAATACTGACCCCTGCGGGACGCCGCAGGAGAGGGGGGCGGAGGGGGAGAAGAATTCTCCGATATTAACTGCGAAAGTTCTGTCTGACAGATAGGAGACGAACCAGTCTAGGGCGGATCCAGAGATCCCCACCCAGTCATGCAGCCTCTTCGTCAAGATCTGATGGTCGATGGTGTCGAATGCAGCACTTAGATCCAGGAGAACTAGGATAGAGCAGTCTCCTCTGTCCGCAGTCATCTGTATGTCGTTGGTTATTCTGAGTAGGGCAGTTTCAGTTGAGTGCCGTTTGCGGAAGCCTGACTGGAATTTATCAAAAAGACTATTATTATCGAGGAAGGTGGTGAGCTGGTTGGCGACCACTTTTTCCATGATTTTTGACATAAACGGAAGTTTGGAGATGGGTCTATAGTTGTTATGTAGGGCTGGGTCCAAGTTTGGTTTCTTTATGATTGGCTGTATGGAGGCATGTTTAAAGGCACGTGGAAATTGGCCAGAGGACAGGGACAAATTAATAATCCCGGTTATGACAGGTCCAATAGACGGGAGGATCTTAGTAAAGAGGGAGGGAGGTAGGATGTCTTGGGGGCTATAGGACAGGGACATACTCTTCACTAATTTGGAGAGGTCGTCAGAGGTAATTGGGAGGAAGGACTCTAGCTGTATGCAGGGAGGGGAGGGGGATATGCAGCAGGATGGTGGGTTGGGTTGGATACCAGATCTAATAGTTGTTATCTTATCCACAAAGAAGTTGAGGAAAAGATTACAGTCATCCTGGGAGAAACAGGGTAGTGCAGGTGTGGGCGGAGAAACTATGTTGCTGATGGTATCAAAAAGACGTTTGGGGTTGTTTTTGGATGCAGCGATTAGGTTTGCAAAGTATGCTGAGCGTCTATCTTTGATCAGGCCATTTAGGGAGCGTCTGAGCTCGCGCAAGTGTAGGCGATGTACTTCAAGCCCAGATTTCTTCCAGAGTCTCTCATACTTGCGGCACTCTCTCTTTAAGCAACGGACCTCGTCGGATATCCAAGGGTGGGGATTATGGAGGGGCTTCTGCTTGGTCTTCAGAGGGGCAACTGTGTCTAATACGACGGAGCATTTGGCATTAAATGATTCCAACATGTGGTCTACATTGCAAGTGTTAAAACTCGTGTCACTATTAAAATGCGATAAGAAATTATTAATAGCCTTCTGATCGATATGGCGGAGCTGCTTGTGCTTTACAGAAGGGGGAGGGTCAGAGGATAAAAACAGGTTAAAAAATATGCACTTGTGATCGCTAATTGCCAGATCCTCGCAGCGCGTATTTGTTATGGAGAGACCTGTGGAGAGCACCAGGTCCAGTGTGTGTCCCCCAGAGTGCGTTGCGTCGTTCACATGTTGCGTGAGGTTGTGGGATTCAGTGATGTTAATAAACTCATTTGCTATGCGATCGTCACTGTTTACATGGAGGTTGAAGTCGCCCACTATCAATAAGTTATCTATTTTTACCAATGTGGTCAAAAAGTCTGAAAAATCCAGAAGAAACTGTGATGCCGGGCCGGGGGGGCGGTAGATTACGGCACAGTAGAACGGCATCGTGCGCCCTACTTTGGTGAGGAGAAGTTCAAAGGAGGGGTATGAGTCAGTGTTTACTAATTGGCAGGAAAAAACAGAATTCCACACAACCGCAAGCCCACCACCCCGGCCGGTCAGTCGTGGGGAGCAGATGTAGGAGCAACCAGCAGGACATAGCTCATTTAAATGGAAATAGTCCATGTTGTGTTGCCAGGTCTCGGTCACAAACATAAAATCTAGTTTTTCTCTGGTGAACAAGTCATTTAGGACGTGCGCTTTGTTCGCAATCGAGCGAGCGTTTACTAAACTGGCATTTGCAGCTAATGAGGTAGATGGACATGGGGCTGCGCATTCAAGTGGCCGGAGGTTGCGCGTCGGTCCTCTATCGGTACGGGTCATGTTACCATGTCTATGTGTTGGTCGGGTGGAGAGGATTACAGTAATAGGGGAAGGGGCTGGGGCTATGTTAGCCGGGATTAAGCCGGGGTTAAGGGCAGGGGAGTCAGCGAGACCCTCGTGAAAAATATAAGGTGTGGTGCATGGGGGTACCAGGGGAGGGTCCAGCTGATCTGTATGTCAGATGTCAGATAAAAACTCCATCAGGTTAGATGTAAGCTGCTTGGCTCCCCCAGCGCTGAGGTGAAGCCCATCTGAATTAAAGAGGTAACAGTGTTTCCCACAGAAATTTTGGAAACTATGGGGGCAGCCGGGGTTTATTTTGTCCGGGGGGGGGGGTGGTTGGGGGGTGTGCGGGTTGTATTCTTGCAGCGTAAATGCAAAACGGCAAAACAATGACTACAGTATGACATTGGCGCATGGAGAAACTGTAGGCCTGGGCCTATATTCCAGCCATTTATATTTTGAGAAATAAGGCTACATAAGATTTTACCCATGACTTGTATAATAGTAGTACATTGTCATTGTCAAAAAATGCAGTACAGTGAATAATTTCTGTTTACAACACAGTTTCATTCGTCCCTCATGCAGGGGTCTGGGAAACAATAAAACAAAATAGGAGCAGAGATAAGAATTTAAGAGCACTGTGAAATTGTTAACGCATAGATAAAAAGGGTCTTAGAGGGTAGGCTATGCCTTTTCCCCCACACATATCTGTAGGCGTACACATTCTACATGAGGGGTGCTGGTCACAGGGCCAGTTTTTTCCAAATTCCTCCCATTAAAAGGGCTGAACAACATATTACACATTTATGTCTATATTCACATTCATTAAGTTTACACATTAATTTCTATATGCAGCCCGATGTCTCCTCTGCTGTGTCAATGAAGGTCTATCACCAAACTCATTACAACTGTAAAACAAAGCCTAGGGAGTGTTAGTAAACTCATCCCAACTGTCCCTTCTCTGAAGGTTTTTTTTTATATTGCTCCCAAACCCAAGTAAACTACAACAACTTGACTAGGCTTTTGATCCCTGTCTTTCAAGCACTTGTGGTTCTCTCTATAGCAGGGGTGCCCAACCTTTTTTTTAACCAAGATCTACTTTTGAAGTTGATGGTCTGCCGTGATCTACCAAGTCAAATTTAAGGATGTCAGTATGAAAATTTAAGACCACCATTTATTAATCACCATTATTATGAACAAAATGTTTTTAGTAGGCTACTATGGCCGTATCTTTTCAGTGTGTTTTTAAAGTGTGTTGAATAGCCTATCTTTACAAAGCAATGCAGCACTGATAGTATGCAGAGATAATTTCAGTCATACACAAGTCATAAACAACTGAAACAATTTCAAAATGATAAACATTTGGAATATAAAAGGCACATAGGCCCTATTTCTAAAATATGATGAAGCATTATCATGCCTTCAGTGGTATAGGCTACAAATTAAAAAGGGCTCAGAAATTCACCATTTATTATGGGTAAATAGTAGGCTACTATGAGAGAGAGAGAGAGAGAGAGAGAGAGAGAGAGAGAGGGAGAGAGAGAGAGAGAGAGAGAGAGAGAGAGAGAGAGAGAGAGAGAGAGAGAGAACTCATTGGATTGGTTAACACCCCTGCTAAGAGTGACTTCTTCTATGAAGGGGTTTTTTTTCAGCTCTCTGGGACAGTAGCACAGCAAAGGCTTTCTATTGTGAGTTTGGCCAATCGTTTTGTCCACAACTGAAGCAATAAACAGCACAAATTGAAGTGAATTCCATACATGTCAACAACTAACATTTCCCTTACACGCGGCACGCGATGTAAACGCAGTTAGCGATGATGCATGCGACTAGCGATTTGGACGAAGATCCTCGCATATCGGCGTGTCATAACGCATCGTTGCGCACATGTTCTGTTACTCACCCGATGTTACACGTGTGCACACATGAAGTAAGGGTTAACGTTCGGCGAGAAGGTCGCTACCGTGGAATAGCAGCACGACAGAGAGAATCTGTAGACCCCGACGCGGAGCGGAGGGGTCTTGTTCTCTCTGAAGTGCTGCTATTCCACAAAGCGACCGACTCGCCGAAAGTTAACCCG
>NW_026945560.1:2500-27500 GCF_034702125.1 Engraulis encrasicolus | reverse complement strand
GGTACAGAATGTAACGCCAGATGACGTCTTTTTTTTGCGTTATTATGACGTCAGGTATGAACGTCATCAGGACCTCCAGATAAGGGCAAATTCTAGTCCATATTAGGTCATTAGGGATGTCTTATCAACGTCTTTTTCGAAATTGGAATGAACCTCTCCCCCTCCTTACCTCAGTAGTGCGGCCATTAAATTTATTCCATCCAAAACTCCATTTGCTAAAACGAGATACATACCTAACATAGCCTACCTAACATAGCAAACATAGCATAGGTCAATTCTTACCCACAGACTCGTTGAATTAAGATGGCAGATTTTCAAAGCAAAAAAGTTAAACTACACAGCTCAACACCCAGCAATGGTGGTATTTTGAGAAAATTAAGGGTAAAGGGTTCTTGAAAAGCAAGACAGTTGAGATTCGAACAAATCCCATCTTAAGACAAATGGTACACACAGTCTCACCTATGCCAGACTTTGTGCACAATCTTTAAAAAGTCCTTTGATGCTCCATGTATGCAACACAATGCAAAATAGCATTTCTTGTTAATTGTATCGACTGCTTCAGAACTGAAGTAACCTCATCACTGCCTCCCATTCAGATCACTCAAATGTTCTAATCTGTTGCTAAAATAAATAAAATGTCTTATAGCAAATGGGACATCACTCTTTGTGGACGTCTTTTTGACTTTAAATTAACTCTGTGAGTTGTCATTCAAACATTTAAGTGACAGCATTAAAAACCTTGAAACTTCTAGTTTTCAAAATATACAGACAATTATCACATGGAAAGTGACAGGGGGGGTTTACTTTTATTTAGCAAACACTTTTGTTTACTAGGTTAAATCTTCAAAAGTCTTGACTACATACCTCTGCAACGTTTTGTTTTGTTTTGTAGAGTTGTGTTTACATTCAATTAAAAAAAATTAACTTTACTGTCATATTCTTTTTTGTTAGGCTTTTCAGAAGAGGGGGAGATAACAAATGTGATCTTTTTCAAGAATAATTAACACCACTGCGAATTTCATGAAGTATTGATGATTATGACTCGTACACTATCATCTCTTAACAACATTACCGGTGTATTACAAAACCCAAAAGTCTTGAAATTCGAAGTAGTGTTAAATACTCTTGAAAACTTTCTTATGAAATACTGTAGGATCCAACATATTGGAAGAAAAGACATTGTACCTTGGGTTAAGAGACAGTTCATCTGAATGAAAACTCTGCATTACATCAATGGGTCTTACATCTGCCACATCATATCATTTCACAATCGTCCAGTTTTACAACATATATTTTTTAAAAATATGATGGTAACACTTTATTTTAACATTACATCGCTTAGCACTAATACATACAATGTTAACCCATTGATGCCTAAAGCACTTGCAGAAAAGGGTGCTGATGCCATACAAAACTCCAGGCGCCAGGGACAGACTCTTCAGGTTCCCAATGCAGACCACTAGTGGTTGGGTTGTGGATTCCATCTCAGTGTCAGTAGTGCAGTGAAGAGGGATGTGAAGTTGGTTCCAGACTGAGAAGAAGTAGAAGAGGAGGAAGAAGAAGAAGGGGGAGAGAGAGAGAGAGAGAGAGAGAGAGAGAGAGACACATCATCAATAATACTTAATAGCAAGTTTTACTTAACTGATTGAAAGGTATGAAGCATACCAGTCAAACTAAGTATACAGGCATGAAAACGGGTCAGGGGTGAAAAAGGTGAGAAAGGTGCGGCGTGGCGCGGTGGCACAGAGCGGCGCGTGTGTTGCAGCGGTGCGCGCGAATGTGTGGTGTGCAGTGGCGTTTTTGGGGGATAGTGTTGAGTCATACTAGGGGGGTCTGGGGGCATGGTCTCCCATGGGAGAAAATTTAGCTAAAACCGTCTTTAAATGATGAATTTTGAGCATACTGTAGCGACCCAGGGACAGTGAACATAAGAACTGTCAACCATCTTCGTTACTTCATGACTGTCATGCTGACGCAAGAAATTTAAGCGGTTAAATAAGTTGTTAAAAGGTCACTAATCATTGTGTCAAAGTGAAATTTCTGTAATGCTTTCCTATGAAAATGTATAATCAAAAATCTGCAAAAACTGTGAGGTGTGCNGGGCTCTAAATTAACACACGCCAAGACGCCAAATGCGGGTGAAAAATCATTTTGGCTGGTAGATAAAATCATCCACTAGCCAAATTGGCCGGTAGCGCGCGCCCGACTGAACGTTAAACAGCTGCCCGCACAGATCTGTAGCTGCCGTCTGATGAACGTTAAAACGTCGCCTACATTACCCATGAACATTAGTCCTACCGTCATGATGTAGCCCACACCCATTGGCTGACCGTTAATCGCAATAAGGCAGCCTCACATCTATGATACCCGCGCGCCGCTCGAACTAGTGTTAATAAAATATGTTCAATGAGCGGACTAGCGCCGATTACTTTGGTTTTGTAGGTTTGTCAGATGAAAAATAATGTGGCAGTGGTTAAAGCACGGTTATGTGTCGATGAATGCAAGTAATAGCAGCGTAACTGTTGTGACGGTGAAATAGAGTATTGGTGGAGCGAAAACGGCGTGGGTGAGTGAAGGGACAGGACAGCTGTCTGTCAAAACAGTGTCGTTGCCGTCAGAAGTCGTCTGATATTTGCGAGGTCCTCGCAACTACAAACGATGGAGTTGTCGTTTCCTAATAACGCCCACGCCATCGCAAAGACCCTGCACGCGTTTGACATGGATATACGAGTAAGTGAAAAAAAGATAACAAACGAAAGTAACAAAGTAGCCTAAGCGTGGTGTCCGTGGTGTTATTGGATATCTAGTTGACATAGCGTAACGGTAATTGTCATTCCAAGCGCATCGTAAGTAAACCTAATATTAATTTGACCTGAAGGAACTTGAAGGTGTCACGCAGCAGCAGCATAAACACACAATGCAGACACTATTCACGCACTGTGTAGGTGTGTGTGTGTGTGTGTGTGTGCGCGCGCGCGCGGGGGTGTCTCCTGTCCTTCTCCTCTCCGTCTCCTTCTCCTCCCTTCATCTCTTCTCCCCTTCACCTGTCTTCTGTGCATTGTCCATGGTATTTGGCCCACTGTGTGTGAAGTGATGCTGTGTAGGGGATATGTGGTTTTGCAGTGTTTGGTTGTGTGTGTGTTTGGCTTGTGTATGTTGAAAGTCTGGTATGTGTGTGGCATTAGTGTTGAAGGCATGCTGTGTTTGTGTGAGTTGTAGGCCTATACTGTATGAGGTTTGGGTGATGGTGTGTGAGGTAATAGGCTAGTGTTTGGCTGTCTGTGCAGTATATGGAAATGCAATGAAAAATAATGAAATGCAGGTAATACAAATATAATTACTAAATAATTATAGAATAGACTGAATTATATTGAGTATAATATTTATATTGTTTATCTGTGTTGAGGACATAGCCTAGTTTAATAAAATAATTAAAAGCAACATAATTAACGCATGGTTTATTTTGGTGAGAAAAAAATGGCTAGTTGACCTTCCATTTGGCTAGTAAGAAAAAATGTCTACTAGCCAAATTGGCTGGTGGTGGAAAAAGTTAATTTAGAGCCCTGGAGGGGTGTATTCACTTTCGTGATATACTGTATATGAAATTCATTTTGCAATGCGGTATACGTATGAACTTATACAGTATAATATCAGGAAGGAGCCAAGACTGACTTGCACCAACACAGACCCACACGCAAACACACCCAAACGCAAACACACACACACACACACACACACATTCCTACCAAAGATGTCAGCGATGCAGAGTCCTAGCTGGCCAATAGTGTGTGAGGTGTTAAGTTCCGCCTCTCCGTGCAGCAGCAGCAGGTTGGAGGGCGGGACCTTTAGCTTGACTGACAGGTCTTCCACTGCATGCTTCAGAAGCTCTGTCTGCAACACACATACACATAAATATTACTGACACACACATCAGCTGTATAGGGTTATCTACTTTCCATGGCTTCCCCCAACTATAAAACAGAATTATAATACTTCCTGTAAAAAGTCTAGGCAAAGCGCTATACAAAACAGATGTACTGCTGTGTGTGTGTGTGTGTGTGTGTGGTGTGTGTGTGTGTGTGTGTACCTGTGCTAGTTATATCTGGTCTGTGGCGTATCTTTAAGTTTACCAGTCGTGCCGGTGTGTTCTGCTGATGCTGCTGCAAGCGTTTTCATTGGCTGGTTTTCCTGCGAGGGCGTGGACTGCATACGATGGCGATGTCGGCATCGTCAGACTCCTCTCCTTCATCCTCCTCCTTTAATTGGCTAGCTGCCGCAGCAATCCCGGCCCCTCTGGTGATGGACGCAGCAGGGAGCCAAGCGCATCCAGCCTCATGTTAATCTCCCTGTCACACGCACACACACAATGTAAGGAAAGTTGACAAGTCACTGTAGAGAAAGTGTCAGTGCGTGGCATGCACACAAGTGTGTGTGTGTTGTGTACTCACGTTAGTTTGCGGTTGGGCCGCCGCCGTGCCTTGAGTGGTGTGGAGGGGGAGGGGGGCGGAACGCCTCAGCACAGTCCTAACACCAACACATACACAAGGATGCATTAACACACATCAACATGATGGATATGGTAAGCATACAGCAATAAATTGGAAAAATATTGTAGGGGCTACTATGTTGACTCATGGTCTGTGTGTGTGTGTGTGTGTGTGTGTGTGTGTGTGTGTGTGTGTGTGTGTGTGTGTGTGTGTGTGTGTGTGTGTGTGTGTGTGTGTACACTCACATTGTGCTTTGCATGGGTTTGGTCACCTGGTCCGAGTCATCTGAGAGTTCGGTACACTGCTTCCCTCACCATCGCTGTCGCTGTCAGAAATCTGTCAAACACACAATATACAGTCTCAAGTTTGCCGTCCGTGTTAGCTGTAACTCATCCAAATACTGCTACTTTATACAGCAGGCACATATTTACTGACCAAGTTGCTCTCTATGACAAAAGTGCTATGGGCTACTGTGACAGGTAAACAAGAAACAACAGGTTAACAACACTTGGCGCTAATTAGTTCTCTACAACTACAAACCGCTGCTGTTCCCTTCCGTTTGGGATCCATATCACCAAACTATAGTTCTCTTGAACTTAACGGCATTGTTATAAGAATATGGCTATGACAGCCTTAAATAGCAGGTTAAAATATGGTCATTGACATTTTGGTGACAAGGTCATAACTCTGTATCGCAATGAGGTCCTAACAGAGGCTCTGCATGAAAGTGTTTTTAAAGATTAAAAGAAGTTTTTAAAAGTAACTATCCTTTGAAAAATACCTGCACAAAATTAACCAGAAAAGACATCTCAGATTTTACACTGCAGCGGCTTCGGAGTCAGAAGATGTGTGAGAACTGTGTAGCACTTTTCATCTGAAAATGAGAGCAGAAAATTGTACAGCAGTACTTAAATTTCACATTTACCAAAGTCTCTGTGTTATTATAACAATATCACAGTAACATATTTATCACAATTGCATACAATACAACAGTGATTCTCAAACTTTGTCAGACCGAGGACCACTTTATCCCCCCAAAAATGTTCAGGGACCACCTGTCAACTGAATTGACAGTTGGGGTGTGCTAATTCGACACTGTTCATTTTGATGCAGATCACTTACTTTTTATTCACATTTAGTCACATCTTATTGTGGTGAAAATGTGACTTCAGACATGTTTGGCTTTGTAATAATGTATTTTGTATAAATATAGCCTACTGCTAGCTTGTCTTGCAAAAGTAGAAATCCCCTTGCGGACCACCTGAGCTCTGTCGCGGACCACCAGTGGTCCCCGGACCACACTTTGAGAATCACTGCTATACAACAATAAAAAAAAATCTAAAAAAACAAATGAAAGGAGGCAGAGGGCCTGTAAGTGGATGGCAATTAGACACATGATCACATAGACAATATGATACACACACACACACACACACACACACACACACACACACACACACACACACACACACACACACTTACCATCAGTCTGATCATCCAACTGTTCAATCAGAGTAGGAGCTTGGACAGATGTGGCCACAAGACCTGGGCCCTGATGAAGAGAGAAGAGAGAGAGAGGGGGAGAGCACGTTAGTTCCCAGTGCATTGAAGGTACTTTTAAAATCCCGTAGCCATAACTGGTGTTGATACCTTGGTAGTCGCCACACTTCACACGCAGCTGTTCTACTCTGCCACATAAAACTCAAACTTTGAATCTTCTTTTCAAACGTCATGGTATCGTCACCAATTACCATTGCCTACAAAATCTCGTGCGTGGCAGTTTTATCCCTCGAACAGCGTACATCTGGCACGTCGCACCCTCCATCTGAAACAACTGCCGGTATTTTCCCAACACACCGTCATACGAGGTCTACCGAGACAAAACACGACAGCATTGACCAGTTGCCCAGATCTACCATATTCAACTACATACTGAAACAGTGAAAACCACGACACTTACATGGAACTACGGTTCAAAGCTTGTCTATTGACTGGCCACAACAACAACCAAGCCGACATAATGTGATTCGGAAATTCGTTTCTATCACCTTTCATCGAGCCAACACAAAACAGTGGGATACTGCTTGCTTTTACTGGTGCTATTCTTTATCATGTACGAGGGTGGCGGATGGTCTGATTTACATGATTTGACGCAGAACTGCTTACGTTTGAAGCGCTGAAGTTTAAAATCGCCTCTATGCTAGCTAGCCCTTGCCTTGCCCCCTCCGATACCGGCATCCACTTTTGCCCCACTACCAGTACTAGCTCTACGTCAATCCATCCGTGGTGTTTCAGTATCCTTGCACAAATCCTGTCAGACTTTCTTTCTTTTATGTTCAGAAAATAGCTTTCAAACTTCACATCAGTAAAGTGCCGCCTGATTTATTCCACACCAGCTAATTATCAGTTACCATATTAGCAACCAATATTAGCAAACCATCCAATATCACATTTCAAACCTTTAATTTTCCCAACACAACACGTTTTAACCATTAAGTTAGTCCACATGTGAATTAAAAGAAAATAAATATAATTTATAGTGCAAGCGTTAAAGATCAATAGCTAACTGAGTATCAATAACTAGCTAAATCTGTAGGCTAGCTTAATGTTCACAGAATCACTGAGGCTGTTCCAATGTTCGTACAGCAAAACTTGTGAAGCAGGGTTTGATTTTAACCATACATTAACGGTAACACACGTAATTGTTACGAAATTATACCAATAAAGTGAATTACTTACGCCAGCCTCTCTCGGTGTCTGAAGTCAAGTCGCCGCATCTTGCATTTCCAACGGTAGAAAAGGCGGGCGGAAGTCTGCTTTCAAATGTCCACAGTCACGCGATTGGACAGCCAAACGGCCGTTAGTTTCTCACTTGTTGTAGCACGACCCAGAAATGAATCTCTTAACTTCAGGTTTCACACATTCTGTGAAATCTTACACAAAAATGACACATAATCTGTCAATGCTGTCTACACATCCCAATGTGTTATTTTTTTTGACACATCTGTTTAGGCAGTGTGTCCCACGGTGCATTGCACGTTGGAGAGTATTGCCACACACTCTTTCCCCACCCGATGTGAACAGAAAAAATAGCCTACTAGGAAAACTACTATGGCCTATTTAAAAACAAAGCAAAAAAAAAAAGCAACAGCAACAACAACAATCATGTCGATTTCCCTCACCTGTTTTTGACGTCCAAAAAAGTGACCTAGACTGACGTCCGAATTTTGAACTTCATAATGACGTACAAATAGGGTCATTATTAGACGTCCAAATAAAGGACCTAGTTTGTACGTCATTCTAAGGTCCAAAACTGGTCATGGACCGACGGACGCGATTTAGACCTAATTTCAACGTCAAATACGACGTCCAATGTTTAGTGGGACCTTTCAAGCTAATTCTACACCCAATACAAGGAATCTGAGATCTACTATCTTGCGTGCAAACTCTAAAAAAAGCGATTTCCGACTGACTGACCGACATCAATGGAGTACAAGGTCGTATTACACAACTGAAAACAGCAAAAGCTTCTGGTGGGTTTAATCGGCCATCGTGGATGAGTAGCCTTTGGAAATCGAAAATTGCATTCCTTTTTCATTTTAATATACTTTCAATATAGTTGAGCACAATAGAACTCAGAATTGCAACAGGAACCTATCAATTCAATCATGACATAGGCCTATATCAACCTATATACAGACCCAGACACAAACACAAACAAACGTATGTGGGTGGTTGTCATATTTTGCTGAAAAAAGGTGTTTTTGAAAAAACCTTGAATTGGAGTCATGGAATTATTTATGTTCTATTCTACCAACTCTTAAGTTTAAGAATATATAGAAGACCCCCTGAGTTTTTGACTTAAATGTATATTTTTTCACTTTTGTATTGCATTAGTGACAAAAAACATCATATGGTGTGACATGAACATTATTGTGTATTAAATAAAAAAGGGGCATCATGTGATAATGTAAGCTTATTTATCCTGATTCTTTATCATTACTTTATATATGTATAGCATTGTAAGGTGCAAATATGTTACAATTTATATTATTTTGCTTTATCAACACACGCCGTCACACATTTTCCAATTTTTTTTCAATATACTTCAAATTAAACTGAAAGTAATTTGTTGCAATATACCAAAATACCTGAAATATTAGATGTGACTTGTATCCACCCATCACATCTATTATTTTATGATTTATAACCAAAATATCCTATTTATTTTCTTAATTATGAGTGTCACACCGAATGACATGGCGTCACGCCATATGATGAATTACTCCAAAGTCCACAAAATTGCATGAACTGCATTTATTAAGGAACCAAACAGGTTGATAAGGGATTACGGCATTATTCCAATGTAACAAAAATGAAAAAATAACTTAAAGATCAACATTACAGTATAAAAAAAAATTGGCCATTGATAAACAATGTTTTGGACATAATAATTGTAGTATTCATATTATAATATACAGCGCCATAATTCTTATATCCGCATTTTTGTATGACTACTTGCGCATCTGCTGAGAAACGAAATCCAAATCTGCCCGTTTAGAATCTTCGGCAAACCTCGGCGGATGACGTACGCACAGGGAGTCCAGTTCGCACAGACTCGCAGTCAGACTGGTCTCTCGCAGGCGAGAGGAATTTTTTTTTTTTGAACAGGCGGCGGCGGACCAACACATATCTCCAAAGGTAGGCCTATGTAGTTTATTAAGTAACTATCAAGGCTGTATTAAAAACGAATTGCAGACTAATTACTACTAATTAATGGCATGCCCATAACGGTCTCTGTCTCTTGACGGATGTAGGCCTATGGAAACCGATGCTGGTAAAACATCCTGTTATCCACCTTCTGTGATTAGCCAACTTGCTATACTTTGGTCAAAGTTTTGTAGTCAAAGCTAATGTGTTGTTCCCAGTGGAAGTAAATCAATGGTTGTTCGTTATTGTTTTCAATGCTAGAAGAAATATAAACTTCCCTAAAAAAAATAAAATTCCCTGGGCTGATGTCATGAAAGCATGAGTTGCAAACGAAAGCACGAGTTGAAAGACCACCAGCTGATACAGCTAAAGTTAGCCATATGGGCATGCGTGGGGCTAGACCCAAACTGACAACAAAGACAGGGTTGCAGAAACAGAGGTTTGGTTATTACCGTAATTATAATTGTGATGAGAACAATTTGTAGTGCTTTTCATGACACTTTACAGTACAGAAATGCATGTATCACTTCCATAAAATAGGCTACTACACATGCTGGCTACTTCCTCCAAAATCATACATGTTGTAATTTAATTAAATATATTTTGTGTGGTAGGAAATCCTCCCTGGATCCCTGTGAGACCCTCCTTGCAAGTCTGTTCTGCATGGAGTCCTCCATCATCAGCCGGGGTTGCCATTTGATCACCTTGCATGGCTGGAGCCTGTACCATGTTTGCACTTTGTTTACAAGCTCTTTTCTCTTTCTTTAAAAGTGTACCTCAGAAAAATACAGTGTAGTTAAGTATTTTGACAAATTGTAATAAAAGGAATGTATGCACTTTTTAAAAGTGTATTTTATTTTATTTCAAATACAGTGCAATTCAGTTTAAAAAACAAAATACAATTCAGTATACTTTGTCAAATGCCACCAGTTTGAAGTTATGTATGTAAGGTTTTTTAAAATATAAATATTAATGTTCATTTTAACATCCATGTCTCAGTATTTATTTACAGTTGTGAAAAGGGCTTTCATCATTGTGGGTAGTAAGTGGTCAGATCCCCTTGGGTAACACTTTACAATAAGGGTACATGAATACTATTGGAATTATGTTGGAAGTAATGTATGATTTATAGTTAATTAACATATGACCTATGTATGCATTGATGGTTAGTATACTAGTAATGAGAAGGGAGTCCTGCTTGGAATCATAATGACCCACTATTAACTAATTGTGCAAATCAAAGGTTAATTCATGGTGTGAGTTCCAAGTGTTAATATACCATGTATTAACACTGCTGTTAATATATTATGTGTCCAAGTGTTAATATATTCTGTATTAACACTGCCAGATCGTTCCTTATCATACAAGAATTCGACCTGGACGTGGAATTAATTGATAGACTTGGCCTACCTTATGCATGCAGCAGATGTTGAGTGTAGAAGTAAAGTTAACATGGTGGATGAAAGGTAAATTTAAAGTGCAAAATTATACTGGAAATGAATCCCATGCTAAAAATCCTGCCTTATCACGATCCAGTCGTTTCTCAAGATAGTTGACTCACGTAGGCTGCGTGACACCACTGTGCCAGGAAGATGTTGCGATATGGCACCGTTGGCTCTGAATTGTTTGAAACGTGGAGGGGTGCTTGCAACCTTCATATCGTTCACCTGCTGGCTGTGGCCTAGAAGCCGCCTCTTCTGGACACACAGTCCCTGGTGCAATGTTTTGCCACTCTGGCCAGAGATCATTTCCCACTTCACATTCTTGTGACCAGCCGCAGTCATTTGTAATATTAATATACAAGCTATATCATATTATGTCCCATGTGTCAAGGTCTGCTTGTTGAAAGGGGGGGGGGGGGTATTATTGGGTAGGCCTTCGTCTATGATGATCTTGTAACCAGCACCACACAAGTAATATTTTTCTGTATGAGGTCATATCCAAAGTAATGATTAATTAATGTATTATTTAACAACATCTTTGGAGTCATACTATAAGTCATGATGACTATGGCATTAGCTAATGTATAAAGAAGAGATATTCCAAGTGTGTTAATATATACTCACAAAAGATTTTACGCTTAACTACTGAATCTTTGCCCCTTATTCTGCAGTCATGACATGATAATGAGTACTATAGCATTAGCTAATGCATGAAGAAGTGATATTCAGAATGTGTTACTATGTACTCAGAGAAGAACTTCTGATTAACTAACATTATCAATAAAAACACCAGTTTGTGTACAAATTTTAATAAGCAAAAATGTTAAACAAGGGATCACACAATAACATACCACAGGCTTACATACATTTATCCATAGAGAGAGAGAGAGAGAGAGAGAGAGAGAGAGAGAGAGAGAGAGAGAGAGAGAGAGAGAGAGAAAGCGACAGACAGACAGACCGACCGACCAACCGACCGACCAACGCACACACACACGCACACGCACACGCACACGCACACGCACACACACACACAGCCATTCTCCTGAAAATGTCCAAAAGATGAGTCCATGGTTTACAGATGCAGAGCAAGATGCATTGTCCTATATGAAACTCAGAAAGTCCAAGTTGCATGGTCCACAGAGAAAGCTGGGGTTGACATACTGGGAGGCGCGCAAGGTGTTTGGATCCGCAAACTACTGACAGTGGTTCACTGTGAAGTGCCTGTCGCAGCCAATGCACTCCTGTAAGCGCCCCATTGGTCACTGATGACGGTGGTTCCCGGACACACGTGTTTAACCACACCAGCCACAAGACAGGATGTTTCTGGCGGTCACCTACTCCTAATATTCTCAATACCCACTTTTTCCGTCGCCATGTTGCACCGGCCCTTCTGTGGTGATACTGTAAATACACAAGAGAGTAAAGTAAGTGAGTAAGTAAGTACATTTTACTTAAAAAGCACATAAAACAGTACAAAACTGACCAAAGTGATGAACAGATATTAAAAGGAGAAGGGAACAATTTCAGATAAAATCCATGCAGCTTGACCTGCAAGTTTTCTGAAAATATGCAGCACCATGGGTGACATCATCAAAGCTTAAGGTGGTCCAACAACATGTTGCTGTACTGCTTCACAGTGGTACCTCTCCAGCCCCCCAGGGGAGGTTGAGATGGCTGCGGTGCTTAGTTGCCTTTAGGGGGCATTCGTCTACTTATTTTTTTAAATACTAAGTGGGGCGTTTGCAGGCTTATGATGAGGTCAAGTAGGTGTTGGGAGGCTCATGATGAAGAGAAGGGGGCGTTGGGAGGCTCACCTTGCTATTATTACAACAACTTTCATCAATAGCTGCAAACTCTCAACGATCTCCAACCATTTGACCATGGCGTCTCATGTGGGCCTTTATTGCATGATTGCAAATCCATCCGACTGTTCCAGCCATCTTTGACCGTGTCCTGGAACTCTTCGCAACTCCATCCTGCATCATGTCACTCTGCCTAAAGCACAAAACCTGAAAGAAACTGACCAAAGGCAGAATATAAAAAAATAATTAAACATATGGTCAGCAGACAACACAGCACTGTAGTCTAAAATTCCCTCGTAAAGACAGTATAACCCCATTCACATTAAACTATTACTGGCAAATTCTGCCAATATCATTTCTAAAGAAAAAGTGTATGGAGTTTAGGACACTACATCTACATCTTGTGAAATGGCCGCCATACTGAATTTTCTTGTGCCCAGTGATTTTTTTCCCTGAAGTGTGACCCTTAGAGAGTATTTCAGCTAAATTACATGTCTTTATACCAAAGTAAGTGGCTTTTACAGTAACCAGAGAGGCGGCCATCTTGAAAAATGGGTGCCATATTGACTTTAAGTGAGGCCAGCATTTTTTTTTCTAAAAAGTGACCCGTAGAGAATATTTCAGCCATTTACATTTTTAACCAAAGTAAAGGGTTTTATAACCCTTTAATAGCAGTGGCAGATATCTTGAAAAATGCCGGCTATATTACAATTTTGTGTGGCCAGCTTTTTTATTAAAAAAGTGACCCTTGGAGTGATTTGCCAAATTCCATGCTTTTATGCCAAAGTGTACGATTATGTCACTGCGCTGCTCTAGTAGACCTAGCAGAAATTCACTCCTCTCAACTCCACTCTACAGGCACACATAGAAGTCACAAGTCCATTGGAGAGGAGTTATGTCAGTTCTATTCCACTGGCTGGTAGTGTTCTTATTTGCTACTGGTTTGTCAAATTATGCTACCAAAAGTGACCACTAGGGGCTTAAATACAGTATTGCATTTCAATGGTAAGGCATGGCAAGCCACCTCTTCAAACATGTTATTTTATTTATTTATTTTTTGCTGGGATGTGCACTACAGGTTGAGATAATGGAACGACATAGATTTCATTTCTACAGGCTAGGAATTTGTATTGGCCTCACTGGGCTAAAAACAGAGATCTGGAAACACCACAGCAGCATATTGTCTTTCTTGTATTTTACTGAATCATTTTTGTTAAATTGATAAACGAACACATAAACCTACAAAACATGTATCATAGCTGTTAAATGAAGAACCATTAATTACTGTAGCTGAGTTACACCAAGTGTTTGCTCAGCCATTATCCAAACTATTTCGTTTTAATTGGAATTTTTAAGCTACTAAAATTTATATATGAACTACCCGCATGAAATACACTACATATAAGACGAATTATGCAAAATAAAGTACTTACATGAGTTGTTTGAACAAGCACGTTGTAGGAGTGACAAAGAGAGCTGTCTGCATCGTTGTAGCATGGCCAAAATGGCTACAACAACGCCTTTGTTCTCACTTTCCTGTTCAACTCACAATACAAGTCACGAATAGCTTTTTAATTACATTAGTTCTACCACAATTGTAAATAGTGCACATTGCATGAAAGGAAAATCGAAATGCATCATTTTGATTTTCATTATATGCAATAGTCAGCAGCATTTACGGTTGTGGTAAAACTAATGTAATCACCAAGCTATTCGTGACTTTTATTTTGACAAAAGATTTGAACAGGAAGTTACGAGCGGAAGTGTTATTGTAGCCATTTCGACCGTGCCACAACGATGCCGACAGCTCTCTTTGCCACCCCTACAACGTGCTTGTTCAAGCAGCTCCTGTGAGTACTTTATTTTGAATAATTCATCTCATTTGTAGTGTATTTCATGCTGGTAGTTCATATATTAATTTTAGTAACTTCAAAATTCCAATTAAAACGAAGTAGTTTGGATAATGGCTGAGCAAACACTTGGTGCAACTCAGCTACAGTAAGCTTAATTCATGGTTCTTCATTTAAGCTTAGAAACTTTAATACATGTTTTGTAGGCCTATGTGTTTGTCTATCATTTTCACAAAAACATATTATGTAAAATACAAGAAAGACAATATGCTTCTGTTGTGTTTCTGGATCTCTGTTTTTAGCCTAGTGAGGCCAAGACAGATTGCAAGCCTGTAGAAATGAAATCTATGGTGTTGTTCCATTAGGCCTATCAGCCTGTTGTGCACATCCCAGTCAAGAAAACTTGTTTGAAGAGGTGGCTTGCCATGCCCTACCACTGAATTGCAATATAATATACTGTATTTAAGCCCCCCAGTGGTCACTTTTGGAAGCGTAATAATTTGACAAACCAGTAGCAAATAAGATTACCAGCCAGTAGAGTAAAACTGGCAGAATTCCTCTCCAATGGACTTATGACTTCTGTGTGTGCCTGTGGAGGGGAGTTGAAAGGGGTGAATTTCTGCTAGATGTACTAGAGCAGCTTAGTGACATAGTCATACACTTTGGTATAAATGCATGGAATTTGTCAAATATACTTTCTGAGGGTCACTTTCTTTAATAAAAAAGCGGGCCACACAACATTGTAATATAGGCAGCATTTTCCAAGATGGCTGCCACTGCTATTGAATGGTTAGTATAAAACCATTTACTTTGGTTAAAAAATGCAATATGACTGAAATACTATCTGAGGGTCACTTTTTAGGAAAAAAAATGTTGGCCACACTTAAAGTCAGTATGGCGCCCATTTTTCAGATGGCCGTCTCTGCTACTAATAGTTACTGTAAAAGCCACTTACTTTGGTGTAAAGACATGGAATTTAGCTGAAATATTCTCTAAGGGTCACACTTCAGGGAAAAAAAAACACTGACCACAAGATAATTCTATGTGGCGGCCATTTCTCAAGATGTAGATGTAGTGTCCTAAACTACATAAACTTTTTCTTTAGAAATGATATTGCCAGAAATTGCCTCTAATAGTTTAATATGAAGGGGTTAGACTGTCTTTACGAGGGAATTTTAGACTACAGTGCTGTGTTGTCTACTGACTATATGTTTAATTGTTTTTTCTATTCTGCCTTTGGTCAGTTTCTTTCAGGTTTTGTGCTTAGAAAGAGTGACATGATGCAGGATGGAGTTGCGAGGAGTTCCCGGACACGGTCAAAGATGGCTGGAACAGTCGGATGGATTTGCAATCATGCAATAAATGCCCACATAAGATGCCATGGTCAAATGGTTGGAGATCGTTGACAGTTTGCAGCTATTGATGAAAGTTGTTTCCGTAATAAAAGCAAGGTGAGCCTCCCAAAAACCCCATAAGCCTGCCAACGTCCCCGTTAGTATTGAAAAAATAAAGTAGAATAATGCCCCCTAAAGGCAACTAAGCACCGCAGCCATCTCAACCTCCCCTGGGGGGCTGGAGAGGTACCACTGTGAAGCAGTACAGCAACATGTTGTTGGACCACCTTAAGCTTTGATGATGTCACCCATGGTGCTGCATATTTTCAAAAAACATGCTGGCCAAGCTGCATGGTTTTTATCTGACATTTTTCCCTTCTCCTTTTAATATCTGTATCACTTTGGTCAGTTTTGTACTGTTTTATGTGCTTTATAAATAAAATGTACTTACTTACTCACTTACTTTACTTTCTTGTATATTTACAGTATCACCACAGAAGGGCCGGTGCAACATGGCGACGGAAAAAAGTGGGTTTTAAGAATATTAGGAGTTGGTGACCATCAGAAACGTCCTGTCTTGTGGCTGGTGAGGAGAAGCTGGTGTGGTTAAACACGTGCGTCCGGTTACCACCGTCATCAGTGTCCAATGGGGCGCTTACAGGAGTGCATTGGCTGGTTTGCGGATCCAAACACCTTGTGCGCCTCCCAGTATGTCAACCCCAGCTTTCTCTGTGGACCATGCAACTTGGACTTTCCGAGTTTTATATAGGACAATGCATCTTGCTCTGCATCTGTAAACCATGGACTCATCTTTTGGACGTTTTCAGGAGAATGGCTGTGTGTGTGTGTGTGTGTGTGTGTGTGTGTGTGTGTGTGTGTGTGTGTGTGTGTGTGTGTGTGTGTGTGTGTGTGTGTGTGTGTGTGGCTCGGTCGGTTGCTCGGTAGGTCTGTCTGTCTGTCTGTCTGTCGCTCTCTCTCTCTCTCTCTCTCTCTCTCTCTCTCTCTGGATAAATGTATGTAAGCCTGTGGTATGTTATTGTGTGATCCCTTGTTTAACATTTTTGCTTATTAAAATTTGTACACAAACTGGTGTTTTTATTGATGATGTTAGTTAATCAGAAGTTCTTCTCTGAGTACATAGTAACACATTCTGAATATCACTTCTTCATGTATTAGCTAATGCTATAGTACTCATTATCATGTCAGTGTTTCCCATACATTGAGGAAACTATGGCGGCCCGCCATAGTTTAAATTTGGCCGCCATAGTTTACGAAAATGTAAAAAAAAAAAAAAAAAAATTTTTTTTTTTTTTTTTTTTTAAACGATATCCGTTTTTGTTAAAAACGATTTGAATTACGATTTTGAATTTCCTTCGCATCCTATAGACTCTGTATTGGTTAGATAGTCCCACGGTAACACAGAATGAGGGGAAAGCATTAGGAAGTGATCGTAAGGGTATTACAGTTGATTATTATATGGTTGTGACGTCATCGGTCGAATGCTCCATTCATTTCAACGGGGCTCCCCAACGTTCGCACGTCTGTTATTTTTCGATAACGGACGGGTTGGTCTATAACAGACCGCTGTCAATGGCAACAAGACTTTTCACTGCTAAAGCGACTTTTCAACAATACTCTAATCAGCTGCTGTGATAGACAACACCTGTTGTCCTGGCTACCTGTTGCCTAGCGGTGTTCCACAACGGCACTGTTTTGTTTTGCGCAGCATCAATCTTAACATTAAATAGGCCTAAAGAAATGTCCCCGCCATGTGTGAATCATTTAAGTATATCCATATAATAAGCGGGTTAACTTTCGGCGAGTCGGTCGCTTTGTGGAATAGCAGCACTTCAGAGAGAACAAGACCCCTCCGCTCCGCGTCGGGGTCTACAGATTCTCTCTGTCGTGCTGCTATTCCACGGTAGCGACCTTCTCGCCGAACGTTAACCCTTACTTCATGTGTGCACACGTGTAACATCGAGTGAGTAACAGAACATGTGCGCAACGATGCGTTATGACACGCCGATATGCGAGGATCTTCGTCCAAATCGCTAGTCGCATGCATCATCGCTAACTGCGTTTACATCGCGTGCCGCGTGTAAGGGAAATGTTAGTTGTTGACATGTATGGAATTCACTTCAATTTGTGCTGTTTATTGCTTCAGTTGTGGACAAAACGATTGGCCAAACTCACAATAGAAAGCCTTTGCTGTGCTACTGTCCCAGAGAGCTGAAAAAAAAACCCTTCATAGAAGAAGTCACTCTTAACAGGGGTGTTAACCAATCCAATGAGTTCTCTCTCTCTCTCTCTCTCTCTCTCTCTCTCTCTCTCTCTCTCTCTCTCTCTCTCTCTCTCTCTCTCATAGTAGCCTACTATTTACCCATAATAAATGGTGAATTTCTGAGCCCTTTTTAATTTGTAGCCTATACCACTGAAGGCATGATAATGCTTCATCATATTTTAGAAATAGGGCCTATGTGCCTTTTATATTCCAAATGTTTATCATTTTGAAATTGTTTCAGTTGTTTATGACTTGTGTATGACTGAAATTATCTCTGCATACTATCAGTGCTGCATTGCTTTGTAAAGATAGGCTATTCAACACACTTTAAAAACACACTGAAAAGATACGGCCATAGTAGCCTACTAAAAACATTTTGTTCATAATAATGGTGATTAATAAATGGTGGTCTTAAATTTTCATACTGACATCCTTAAATTTGACTTGGTAGATCACGGCAGACCATCAACTTCAAAAGTAGATCTTGGTTAAAAAAAAGTTTGGGCACCCCTGCTATAGAGAGAACCACAAGTGCTTGAAAGACAGGGATCAAAAGCCTAGTCAAGTTGTTGTAGTTTACTTGGGTTTGGGAGCAATATAAAAAAAAACCTTCAGAGAAGGGACAGTTGGGATGAGTTTACTAACACTCCCTAGGCTTTGTTTTACAGTTGTAATGAGTTTGGTGACAGACCTTCATTGACACAGCAGAGGAGACATCGGGCTGCATATAGAAATTAATGTGTAGGCTAATGAATGTGAATATAGACATAAATGTGTAATATGTTGTTCAGCCCTTTTAATGGGAGGAATTTGGAAAAAACTGGCCCTGTGACCAGCACCCCTCATGTAGAATGTGTACGCCTACAGATATGTGTGGGGGAAAAGGCATAGCCTACCCTCTAAGACCCTTTTTATCTATGCGTTAACAATTTCACAGTGCTCTTAAATTCTTATCTCTGCTCCTATTTTGTTTTATTGTTTCCCAGACCCCTGCATGAGGGACGAATGAAACTGTGTTGTAAACAGAAATTATTCACTGTACTGCATTTTTTGACAATGACAATGTACTACTATTATACAAGTCATGGGTAAAATCTTATGTAGCCTTATTTCTCAAAATATAAATGGCTGGAATATAGGCCCAGGCCTACAGTTTCTCCATGCGCCAATGTCATACTGTAGTCATTGTTTTGCCGTTTTGCATTTACGCTGCAAGAATACAACCCGCACACCCCCCAACCACCCCCCCCCCCGGACAAAATAAACCCCGGCTGCCCCCATAGTTTCCAAAATTTCTGTGGGAAACACTGCATGTCATGACCGCAGAATAAGGGGCAAAGATTCAGTTGTTAAGCGTAAAATCTTTTGTGAGTATATATTAACACACTTGGAATATCTCTTCTTTATACATTAACTAATGCCATATTCATCATGACTTATATTATGACTCCAAAGAGGTTGTTAAATAATACATTAATTAATCATTACTTTAGATATGACCTCATACAGAAAAATATTACTTGTGTGGTGCTGGTTACAAGATCATCTTAGACGAAGGCCTACCCAATAATACCAACCCCCCTTTCAACAAGCAGACCTTGACACATGGGACATAATATGATATAGCTTGTATATTGATATTACAAATGACTGCGGCTGGTCACAAGAATGTGAAGTGGGAAATGATCTCTGGCCAGAGTGGCAAAACATTGCACTAGGGACTGTGTGTCCAGAAGAGGCGGCTTCTAGGCCACAGCCAGCAGGTGAACGATATGAAGGTTGCAAGCACCCCTCCACGTTTCAAACAATGCAGAGCCAACGGTGCCCTATCGCAACATCTTCCTGGCACAGTGGTGTCACGCAGCCTACGTGAGTCAACTATCTTGAGAAACGACTGGATCGTGATAAGGCAGGATTTTTAGCATGGGATTCATTTCCAGTATAATTTTGCACTTTAAATTTACCTTTCATCCACCATGTTAACTTTACTTCTACACTCAACATCTGCTGCATGCATAAGGTAGGCCAAGTCTATCAATTAATTCCACGTCCAGGTCGAATTCTTGTATGATAAGGAACGATCTGGCAGTGTTAATACAGAATATATTAACACTTGGACACATAATATATTAACAGCAGTGTTATCAGTAGTGTTAATATATGGTATATTAACACTTGGAACTCACACCATGAATTCACCTTTGATTTGCACAATTAGTTAATAGTGGGTCATTATGATTCCAAGCAGGACTCCCTTCTCATTACTAGTATACTAACCATCAATGCATACATAGGTCATATGTTAATTAACTATAAATCATACATTACTTCCAACATAATTCCAATAGTATTCATGTACCCTTATTGTAAAGTGTTACCTCCCCTTGGGACATGTCAACTGTCAGCTCTTCTGTGGATGGTGGGACCAGGGCTCTGTCGTCTCTGGTCACACTTCTGCTGGAAAGTCCAGTTCCCATCAGCCTCTGGGGATATTGCCTTCTGGATCTGTGGAATATGTGCATATGTTTTAGAAATTTGGTCTGACTTGGTTTTGTAGTATGGTTAAGCACAGTAAAGTACTGTGCTTTGATTAAAAAAAAACCTTCACTTGGGAGTGCCTGTCATCAAGGAGTGCTGCTTCACTTTTTTTCTGGCAAGCAGGTGCACTTCAGCTTAAGGAAAAAGTCACTTTAAGATATGGCTTAACTCAACTGGTTAGTCTTCCCAAAGATTCCAAAGGCAAACTGCTGGTAAAGTAAAAAAAAAAAAAAAAAAACTTCAATGAAACGGGCTGACGGGTTGCGACTACTGTCTTTGTCAGAGCCTGAAGCAGTTTGCCCTTGGAATCTTTGGCAAGACTAACCACAGTCAGTATTGAAGTTGAGTTTAGCCATGTCTTAAGCACTGAGAGTTGTCTCAAGTCGATGATGTTTGTTATACTGTAGTTGACTGCGGCCAACAGCATCCTGGTCTGGTAAATGAGTGGGGTATAGGCCATGTGTTTTGATGGATGAATCAGAATGTGGTTTTGCATATTTTCCGGATCTGATGTGGTTCTGTGAGTATGGTGAATGAACGACATTGCAGAAACATTTGTCACCATGTTTCCTAAAAAATATGTCTAGTACATATCACAAACAACTGAGGGTGGATTACAATATGCAGACTCCTGTCCTATCTTTCTCACTGGTCTGCTTGTGACCTCGTGATGATGTCACTGACGACAGAAAATAATTCAATATCTTGCAAAAGCACAATTCTAATGTAATTTTCTAATTTGGAGTCGGGGTGGTGAATGAAGAACAGTCCACCAAAAGTTGTTGTGGCTAGGCTGACAGCGGGTAAACTTTGTTTTCTCCACGGAGGCAGGGCATCAGCAAAACGCCAGGTCACAAGCACAAGTGGAGGACGGGAGTCTGCATATTTGAAAGCACCCTAACAGTGACTGCAGAGACTTACCTGAGGTTCAGAAACTTGGGTACTGGGTTAACCACCTCTTGTCAAACAGAACTGGACTGCAGCTGAACCTACAGACAACATAACAAGCAGAAGTACTATTAGTTTCAACGATGTGATATCAGACTACTACTTTTGTACTTACATCCATAACAGTACTTTCACTTAAGTCATATTTGAATACAAGTAAATAAAATGGAGGATGCCAAATTGAGCATGGTATGTTGTTGTAATGGCGAGATTAAGTCACAGATGTTCCTGTCGGAAGGAAGCATAAGACATTTATGGACAACCCTATAACTATTTGCAATCAGACATGGGTGTAATTTTAGGTGTGGATGGTGGGGACACTTTCGAGATGAACCTAGATTATCCCTACCATTTTCCCCACATTGTAATGGAAAAAAATAGCTGACCCGGACCATTTTACCACAATAATGTCCCCACCATTTGGAAAGCCAAACCTACAACTTTGCCAACAAGAGTTGTATAAAGTAGTAGAAGTACTGTTACACATGTTATTACAACACTAGTGGTATGACTACTAATACATACTGAGAGAAAACTCATCTCGGGCTGACTCCGTGCTGGAAATCACTGGTCCATGTGATGGTCTGACTCTGAGCTTGAACAGGCAGGAGTAGGTCAGGCTCGCGATTGTAGCTGGCTGGCTGCAATATAATAAAGACAAAATGTTGCGCTGCTCATCAATATCCCCACAAAAGTTCCCAAGCACAACTCCGTAGGCCTATTGCAACATCCACTGAAAGAGAACACGAACGACATGGTTTAGCCAGCAGCTTTATAATACAGAGAACGGTATTTTGCACATCGTGGGACAGGAGCCAAAACGATGCATAACATGGTGTTTCTCTTTGCAGCAGCTACAACCTAAACACCGACTTCAAGCCACACAAGTATTGTGGTTAAAAGAGTACATAGGTTACAGGTATCACTGGTAACCTGCCCACGAGAACCAGGTTACATTACGGGCCAACTTTTACTAGCAGCTGAGTCACGTCACATAGGCCCTACCGGTAATAAATGTGGAGTTATTACGGTAATCTGTTTTGGTGCTTGTTACAGTTGCCAAATCACAACTTGGACAACGGTGTTTGGTCAGCTGCTATTGAAACATGACTTGTTACATTAATCCGTTTTGGTGCTTGTTACAGTTTCCAAATCACAACTTGTGACAAAGGTGTTTGCAGTTAGTCTAGGTCTGTGGGTGTTTGGGTAGCTGCTATTGCAACATTGCAATATGCTAACCAAACACCGTCGTCATGTTGCAATTAGCAGCTAACACCGTTGTCACGATTTGGAAACAAGCACCAAGCACCAAAACGGACTATTAACTCCACATTTTCTATATTTACAGGTTCTAAATACAGACAGATGTAGGCTACACACTTACGATTGAAACAACGCCGCATATTTTTTCTAGGAAAACCAAAAGGGATGACGGCCAGGTCAGCATGGGTTTAGCATCCCGGTATTCAGATATGAAGTAATGCCTAGTCTGCTGAGAGCCATACCTGAGGCTTTGGCTAAGTCTATCGTTTATTCTAAAACAGCCACGACAACCACTGAAACCACCAAAGTTGCTGATTCACTCAACCTAACATCAATATTGAACTCAACAACACTCACCAGTTCTCCAAAATATTCTGTATGAGTCCATCGACATGTCGTCCTCCACATCTGAGGCAGCCGCGGCTGCAGCATCATCGACAGGTGGCTTCGGCTTCGTACCTGTCCTACGACATTTAAAGATGGTCTAGCTCTAAAATTACATTTGTAATCTGTTTCAGATGCCACCAAAATGACATGCAAGTCTGACTCGTTGGTGTATCTGAATAAACTCAAAGCTGATTTGTTTTCTGAATCGCTGTCCAATAGCCCAGCACTTTTCCGACTCGCTGATCATTGTAGCCCAGCAGTGCTCTACATTGTATCGACTCCCTGTGCGTACGTCACTGTCTTGGTTATTAAAAAAAGAATGCGAGGAAAATTTGAATTTTTGTTTTCGGCAGGTCACTGGAAAAACTTAAACTGTATAAAATCTGCAGGATATATCACCTTCTCCATTATGCCTTATTAATAATGATAATAAGTTACATTAGGAACTTGTAAAGACGTGTGTACTTTAAAAGTCGTGAATTTTGACCTTTAATATTGTTAAAAAATGTGTAACAACGGGTAGCTTTTAACATGTCAATTATTACACCGCCGTATCCATTCCATGGTACCCAGCAACTGCTTATTATTACTAACTAGATGAATTTTAAGCTTGCTAAATCATTAAAGTAAGAGTACTGCTTTGTTAATCACAGAATAGTAGTACTGCTTTGTAAATAATTAGTAAATAAGAATAAATATAAGTGAAACAGTGACAATAAAAAATGGGAAAAAAACATGACTGACGCAAGGTCATTAAAACAGTATGCCACTGAAAACTGTAAAACATTTGGCAACTAGACATGAACAGACAAACCATATTCTTGTGTGTGTGTGTGTGTGTGTTTTAGGTATGGAACAAGTGCATATTTGTTGGAGGTTTAAACTACGCTAAAAATGAGCCAGTCACATTTCAAGAGCAAGAAAACACGCTTGCACTGCTCAGATTGTTTGAGACAGCAGGCTATTTCATTCCGGGTGTAACATATGCATATGTCTTTGTGGCCCCTCAAAAACATTCTTGTGCTAATTATCAATGTACATTATACAAATATTAAGGCATATATTACTATAAATAATTTAAATATTTGAATCTATTTCTCTCTTCTTTTCCTCAAGACCTCCTCTCTCTTTCCAGGATCAATTTCTTCCTGTATTTCCTTGTTCTTTCTTTACTTGCCACCTCTATCCACCTGCTACAATCTTAATAAAGTTGAAAAGTAAATAAATAAACAAATAAAAGAAATGTGAAGCATTTAAATTATAAAAGAAGCATGTTATCATCAATTCATATTCATGTATGGATATTGTGGATATATTGGTGTCAGAATAATACATATACACCACTAACATGTTTTAAAGCATCAATATATCAAACAAATATGAATATTAGCCAAGAAAAATGAAATATATGTGGTATTTATGCATTAAAATGAAGCTCATATCATATGGTGTGACAAAATTGTAATATGGTGTGACAAGAAAATAGTCACACCTTATGATATTTTGTCACACCATATGAGGTTTCATTGCCTTATTTCATGAGATTAAGCAATGTGTATTCATGTTAGCCATGTAAAACCATGCTAAATGCAATATGGCAAGATAGTTTTCAAGGTTATATTGACTAAAAAATAATCTATTGTCTTTATTTTTGTGTAAAATGTGTCACACCAAAAGACATGCAACATGGAACTGGAGGAGCGGTGTCGGATAAACTTGATTTTTTTGGGACATTATAAAGAGCTAAAACTCATCTGATAGCTGTCAATGTCCTTCTGAGGTGATATTGTTCTTCCTGAAAGAATGAGGACCCCTCACTTGGCAATGGTGTCCATACAATTGCCAGTTCAAAAATTGAAATAAGGTGTCACACCATATGATATCAATTTTGGAACCAAAATGTTTCAGTTAATGGTGGCTTCAAATGTATAATGCCTGAAATCTTCACTAAATAGGTT
>NW_026945559.1:46091-57007 GCF_034702125.1 Engraulis encrasicolus | reverse complement strand
GCATTCACATTCAATGTGGTTAAGTTTTAGGTTAGAGGAACATGTTTAAAATTTGTTTGTGGACTACTGATTTGTCATTTCAGTGGTCGTGATCATATTCAAGACGTTTAGTGCCAGTTTATCGTTAATGTTTTGCCCCGTCATCCCAATTTAACATGACACATGCAGTTTCAATCCGACACACAGTTGATCTGAAAGACAAGTCTAGTGCTACACTGGCACGCGGGGCCAGGGGGAGGTGCGCCGCGCACGTACACAGGCCTACACCCCGTCCAACTGCGGACAGCTGTACGGAACACGTTGGTGTTTCCCAAGGACGCGATCAGCAGGCTATATGTTAATGTTTGATTGCACATAATTGCATGAAAACATTTTCCCCCAAAAAAACGGGGAGTTAGGCAGTTTACCGCATCTGAATGCTGTTTTCTTGTGTGTCTGTGCCAATAAATGTGCATTAAGTTTCCATTATCAGCATTATAACACATGGTGTGTCCACATACATACTTCCTGAAAAGCATTAAAGAAGAGGGTGTACCTGAACAAAGTCAAATCATTACAATGATTGTAAACAGACAGATCGTGACTCGCGAGGCTGCCAACAGCTGCAATCGGATCCAGATGTGCTGCTGGTCACCGTTTCACAACAAGTCTCGCGGCCTCCTCCTCCTCCTCCTCCTCCGCGCTCGCTACCCTACCCATCGCGTGACAGGCACACGGGCCGAATTTTAGTTCAGGGGGTGTGGTGTCACGTGGGGTGCGCTTAAATTGCCGAACTCAACGGAGAACTTTAGCAAACAATCGCAGATAAACACACGGACCAGACCGGACCAGGGGCACTTCACCAAATCACTTTCTCTCCTGCACCTGCACCTGCACCGCAGTCCGAGCACCCCGAGGATGGATGCCATTTACAAGAGGATCAACGGAGACTACGGAAAGGCCGGCGATAACGGGATCAAGGTAAAACACACACCAAATATCATATTAGCCTACAATATATATTAGCCAATATGTCATTGGACATAGCCTACTACAGAGCATTTAATAAAGATAATGGACATAGTCTTATGATAGGGTGATAATGGAATAAAGATAGGAAAGATTACATTTGGTGATTATAAAATAGGACTTAAAGTGACAGAAAAATGTAGCCTATTGGTTAATGCTTTTGAAATAATCTTGTTATTATAGATAGGCCTATGTATGACTACACAGTAAAAACTGGAGTGTCAAATTTACTCTTTAAGAGTTAAATTTAACCCCCTGTCAGATAACATTTGGTCCCGCTCAAAAATAGAGTAAAATTTACTCTTTGGCCAGTGTAAGATTTTTAGAGTTAATTTTACTCTATTTTGTGTCAAAATTAACAATGAGGTGTGTAAAAATATTTAACACTATAGACAGTGTAAGATTTTCAGAGTTAATCTGACTCTACATTGTGTTGAAATTGACAATGGAATGTGTAAAAACACTGATCTCTTTACACTGCCAGAGTAAAATTATTTCACTACATAGAGTAGTTTCCATTATTGAAATACACTAAATAGTGTATATTTATTTCATTTTATATTAAATTAGTTCACTACATAGAGTAGTTTCCATTATTAAAATACACTACATAGTGTGTATTTATTATTTCATTTTATATAAAATTATTTCACTACATAGAGTAGTTTCCATTATTAAAATACACCGCATAGTGTATATTTATTTCATTTCATATAAAATTAGTTCACTACATAGAGTAGTTTCCATTATTAAAATACACTACATAGTGTATATTTATTTAATTTTATATAAAATTAGTTCACCACATTGAGTAGTTTCCATTTTTAAAATACACTATATAGTGTACATTATATTACTGAAATAGTATTGCTTTTAACTGCTATAACATAAGAAAATACATACAATCAAAAGTACTGTAGCAGCATTTATTTGCCAATAACCCCTCGGAGAAAACAATATGGTTCAATATACATAGCGAGTCATTCTCTCCATTCTTGGATAAGGAAGATCATCAACATGAAAAGCAACAAAATCTTTTTTTCTTTTTGGAAAAGCAACAAAATCTTTGTCCGAGTCACTTCAGAAGCAAATAAATGTTCTTGAACAGCTTCTGTAAATAAAGGTAAGGTGAGCAGCACCTTTTTGTCCTGTATGATCACAACTGAATGACTGACTCTTTTGCATGCTCATGAATTTTGCATGCTCATGAATCTTCCAAAAGTAGTCACAACAGAATTAACAACAGACTGGACGATACCTGCTGCTTTTAGATCGGAAATGACAGAGGCACAATTATTTACAAGGTGCTGTGAGGATAATGCTGGCTCTGACTCAACTTCTGCCCCATATGGCTGTTCTGCTGGATTACCCCCCCCCCAAAAAAAAAAAAAAAAAAACAAAACAAAAAAAACAACTATTGAACAAACATGAGCATCCCACTTGGCCACATTGAAGATAAAGAGTCCTTCCCGTACAGAGCCCATGTAATAATTTGAGATGCCTTCCAAGATTGTTCGTTTACTCCACCAAGATCATTTAGAAAGCACTAAATTGTTTAAGGTGATACTGTCCCATTTTTGGAAATTATTTTACACCTCCCCTTCAGTTCAATAATAGGGTTTTACCGTTCTCCTTTACTTTCAACTGTTCTCTGGGTATGGCAGTGCAAACTTTACCTCCAAGCTAGCAGTTAACATTGAGTCCTATGAAACCAGCTGGTGGCTAACTGGTGTCATAGGACTCAATGTTAACTGCTAGCTTGGAGGTAAAATTTGCACTGCCATAACCCGAGAACGGTTGGAAGTATAGGAGACCGGTAAAACCAAGGGGAGGTGTAAAATAAGCTTTTTCCAAAAAGTGTCACTTTAAAGGACCACTTCAGTCAATTTCAATAAGCTGTTGCATTGCTCACGCTACCCTTGACTTGTCAGAACCCGGTGATGCAAATTTTTTTCTTTTGTAATGGGGGCCTATTCTATTGTAATGGGGGCAGCTTTTGTTTACTTTTTAAAAATTCTTGACATAGGCCTACTACAAATATTTTCTCAAGAGGTACCACTGTTTGCTAGTTGTCTGCTGATGTTGCATAACCTTTTTAATGTTTTTGGGAATAAATCAAGATGTTTTTTTTTAAATGTAAACAAACACCTGCCCCCATTACAATGACCAGGATCTCGGAAAAGGCTGGGAAAAAATCTCAGGTACTGACAAGTCCAGGGTAGTGTGAGCATTACAGCTGCATGTTGATAGTGGCTTAAGTTATCCTTTAATTGAGTCTAACGCACCATTCTAGCTCGTAACTCTGCAATTCTTGGCGTTTCCTTAGTTTTCCCTACATCAATGTTGTAAATGGAAGTTTGGAGAAAAGTGAAAAAGTTGTTCAAGGCAGGACTGTAAGATGTACCAAAGACAAAGTGGGCCTTGAAAGAGTTTCATCCAGGGCTCCGACTGAGGTGGTGCCTTGGCATGGAAGTGCGTGCTTGTCGATGGCAATGAAGAAGGAGTGAATGCTGCTTTTTGTGGGTCCCTGTGCAAGGAGGTAGGGCTGACGGCTTTCAGTGATGTTGTCTAGATGCTGCTGCAGGCTTGTTCCCGTCTATGACAAAACACATTCAATAACACAATTTATTAGAACAATAACATGACATCACTCTCAACTCTAAAAAATAAAGGATGTAAGAATGTTATGTTACTAGTGGTTGACTCAGGTTTGAGGGAATGATGTGGAGTGCTGTTGGCCCTGGCAGTGGCAGTTGGCAGTGAGGGTGACCATGTTTAAAATTATGTTAGAAAGTGTAAGGGTAGAGGAGTAATGTTTGAAGAGGTGGGCTCAATAGTGGACTCATGTTTGAGGCTGTGCGTGTGCAGGATATTATTCGTATAGTGCACACTTCAAGCTTTCATATGGTATATAACAAGCTACGATTGCCAACTGCAGAATGACTCTAGAGGCCAAACATGTTACTGCTGCTTTTCATGCCTCTTACACTTGAATGACTGCACATCCTACCTGCACTACCTCAACACACACACTTGACTTGATAGTTTAGTACTAACTAGGGCTGAAACATTAGAGCATTCTGTTGCCATGTACAATATGGTGTAAAAAAAAAAAAGTATAGTGGGAGTGCGTTATACTACTGTTACCAGTCGTCATGGTAGAATATCCCTCCTGGTGGTGATGTTGGTGGTCACGGTGATGATGATGATGGTGGTGTTTTGTAGTGATGGTCTTTTTAACTTATTCACTTATTTATTATTGTTCTAGCCCCCTCTCCTCCTTTTTATGAAGCTGCTAATGCACTTTTTACAAATGCACTTTCACTTTTACTAATGTACTTGATGTTTTTAACAGAGATATTTCTATTTTCTTTAACATCTCTATTTCTATCTATCTTATATATACTTTTTTAACCTCCTGGTCCTGTGTTGCATGTATGCTGTCTGCTGTTTTTGCACAATCTGTATGTTACTGCTGCAACAAATGAATTTCCCCATGGCGGGATAATAAAGGGCATACTATACTATACTATACTCCCCGACTATAAATGGTGTGTGTGTTTGTGTGTGTGTGTGTGTGTGCCGGGGGGACGGTGGTGGTCTAGTCTGGTCTAAGGAAAGGCTTCATGTATGGGGTATGAAGTGTTGTTGGAGTGGAGGGGTGGTGGGAGGACTTGATTCATTGTCAAATATAATTCTAGTGTACCTTTTGGAATTTGATGAGGTGATCCACTGCATTAGATGCTGATATCTTCCCTGGCTTCTTGCGTCCCTGTGCGGATGGCGGTAGCAGATGTAGCAGCAGTATGATGGCAGACGTATCACTGTCCCAGCCTTAAGTCAAACAAGCATCATGTTAACATTCAGCCATACTTTTCCACCGTCCTCAATATATTTAGCAACATGCTTCTCCACATTCAAAGACTTACCATTTTCAACTTCAGTGGATGTCTCAGCATTGTGCATCAAATCAAGAAGGTCTGTGGAGGGGACCAGTCCATGGCTTTCCTTAATGACTCTTGCCCTGAAAGTGGTAGGCCATCTCTCCAGGAATTTATTGGCAGTCTGCTCGCCAAACATCAGTCTGAAATCCTGCTCTACCTGTAATTTGAAAAGGAAAAAAAAGGAAAGGAGGACAACTGCAGTCAGTACCTTGTGCAACATTTTACAATAGGCCTCACTCTTCAATCAAGTCAAGTCAAGTCGTCTTTATTGTCGATTTCTTTACATTAGTGGTCATACAAAGAATTTGAAATAACATTTCTTACTTTCCCATGCAGACATAGACGTAGACTTTAGGTGTGGACATAGACAATTTGACATAGACAATACGCATACATTACACCTAGAGTACCTATAAAATACCATTACAGACATATAATGAATGTAGAACTAGATGTCTTACCAGTCCTGGTGTGTCCAGGAACCGTGGAAAAACTGAGAAGACCTCTGCAGATTTGTCATGGTCATTGACCATTGCTTGGCGGTAACTGAAGGTGGTTTTCATTTTTTCACGGATGGTTTCCTCATCAGCAGAATGTCTCAACACAGCGATAGCGGATTCCACTTCCTCATCAGTCAGGACTTCGGCAGTAAAGGGTGTAGTACGTCCATGGCCTGGCCCACCAACTTTAAAACAAAAAAATTTTGTTGTTAATGTTTAGAACTGCACAGTTGTATATCTTCCTTTAAACACACTTCACAGGTTGACCATTCACCCACATTATAAATGTTACCTTTAGGAGATTTAACTGCTGGAACTCTTTCCTCAGAAGCCTTTCGTTGAATGGTCTTCAACCGCCATGCAATGTATCCTGAACCACTTTCCGGATCGTAGTAGTGTTCCTATGTATAATATACAGTATGCACAGTATAATGTACACTCATACGGTAACACTTTATTTTAGTGTTACATCTATTAGCACTAGCACATACAATGTTAATGCCTGTATACTGTATAAGTAACTTGTAAGGCAAGTACTAAGCAAAATCAAACATTTGTTAGGCATGTGTTTGCAAATGTCTTGTTCATGCACAATTAGGGATTTATTACCAATATAACCTTAGTAAGGACCTAACAAATGTTTGATTTTTGCTTAGTACATGCCTTCAAAGTTACTTATACCGGCATTAACATTGTATGTATTCGTGGTTATAGATGTAACACTAAAATAAAGCGTTACCATTCATACAAGCAACAGTTTGAAGGGGTGATATATTGTAAAACCTTTACTTACATAGCCATTCTGTGAGTATGGGTCTTCAAGATATGGAAACAGAGCGATAATCCCCTGTGCATACATCACTTTCACACTCCGCGGCGGCGAGGTCCTGGTGTATTCAATAAACAACATTATTAGAGGACACTGAACACCATAATCGAAAGAATAATTGCAATGATGTTTAACTGTCTCATGATAACACATTTGACCTATACTTACCCATGTGTTTCCGTCATTTCTGCAGCAAGTATGTTGATGAGCCGTCTTCTGGTTGAATCTGTGATTGATTTTGTTTTTGCATACTCCTCGATGATACGGTCACCTCCAGGCTTTGTAGTCAGGATTTTTTCAATCAGCTAAAAGATAACATATGAAGCAATGTATTTTGAAAAACTGTTGGTAATTCTGAAACAAACAAGATACATACACGATGTGCAAATTAAACCCCGTATATCCACCCACACCCACAAACTCACAGTTTTTGCTTCATAGTTGATGCGGCAAGGCCTTTTAGGTTGACTGCCTTGGGCTGCAACGGGTTCCTCAGCTGGCTCAAGAAGTTCCTCAGCTGGCTCAAGGGGTTCCTCAGCTGGCTCAAGCAGGGAGAA
Organism: Engraulis encrasicolus; assembly: GCF_034702125.1. Classification (NCBI taxonomy): domain Eukaryota; kingdom Metazoa; phylum Chordata; class Actinopteri; order Clupeiformes; family Engraulidae; genus Engraulis; species Engraulis encrasicolus. The sequence goes on along the minus strand of NW_026945559.1, from coordinate 50,169 downwards.
GTTGAGGATCACTGTGTCGTCAGATGCAGTAGACCCTGGAGATGATGTGAACTGAGGGTTACCTGAGCATTGGAAAATATTAACACAATTACATTACATTACATAGCTGATGCCTTTGAACAGAGCGACCTACAAGGAGGAAATTCAAGCAAGTACAGAGTAAGGGGTTGGCACAGAGTACAGCAGTATACAAGTAATTAGTAGCAAAATTTAGATAATAAACAAAGATATCTAGGTGCAGTGTACAGTTGCAACAGCATTGTCCAACACATGGTCAAATAAAATGTAGCAAAAAAAAAAAAAAAGATACATAAAAAAGTGTTAAACAATGGCTTCTAAGCAGTGGCTTACATAGTTCAACACTTCCACCTAAATGATGTATGTGTAAATCATATGCAAGTAGGCAACACTTACCAGGTGCTTCATTGGCCAATGAAACTAGGAAAGGTCCATGGAACTCTTTTATGAGCTCCTCAAAAACTTCGGCGTCTACCTCTGTGTTAGACTGGTCATAAACTTTGAGGTCCAACCATCTGTCTTCGGGGATGTTGAACTTCAAACTCACTGGAGTACAAAATAAATAGTGCACAAAATGATCTGATGAGAAATAATTGCAGTAGCCTATGTCACCACTTTAAGTTACATTAAGCTACATTAAGATAGGCCTACTTTCAATTCAAATTAGGCGACTAACCTTCTCTCAAGAAATCATCAAACGTCAGTTCAAGCATCTTTATGTACTTCTGCACTCCACCAAATGAGACACGCAACAGCATTTTCTGTTAAATTTGAGAAAGTTGAGAAACTGTTAATACCCGTCAACATATTCACACATTAACACACTCACACAGTTGGATCAGGAACACTAACGAGCTGGTTTGTAGGATACCTGTATGGGAGGCACTGATCAGAACATGAAACACAGTCATCCTTTTCCATGTCCTTATGAACTTCTTAAAGCCAACTGAGTTGCCTCAACACTACACATCCACATAACATCTGTTAAATAGATGATTGCATATAATTCTTCAGCAAAACATGGGAAAACAGGTAAATTGCTCCTAATTGCAGTATCCAATCACGTGGCCTCTCTCTCTCTCTCTCTCTCGCTCACACACACACACACACACACCTTCCCCATCACACTCTCTCCTCAGTTCACCCATTTGCGCTGGCCTTCAGCTGCACCAGTGTTCTAAACAAAACAGTTGTCAGGTCACACACACACACACACACACACACACACACGCACGCACGCACGCACGCACGCACACACACACACACACACACACACACACGACAGAGCGAGCCTGCCAGCGCGCGTGCACACACGACACCCTTTCCACACTCATATCCCCTTCCTCGTCCATTAATTGGATTGCATTTACCAAACTTGCAAAAATAAAGGCTAGTCAGCAGATGACTCTCAACTACTACAACTTTCAAAGCAACTGAAACGCGTCGACAACAATACACCCTTTCCTATTCCACTCACACTTCTTCCTCTGTTGAGCTGCACTGACGAAAGCTGCACCGGCTAAGCGAAACGCTAGAACTCGGTGGTTCTCAACAACAGCATGAGTCAAAAACACCACAGTTGACACCAAACCCATATTTGACGCATGTGTATGATTACCGGCATCGAAGACTTGGCAAGCCATGCAGGGACTAGTTCTAGATGTAGCTATGTTACGTGACGAATCAATAATCACTTTTATATACTACACGTGTGTCCACGCATGCCCAAACAGAACATTCCTGGTATCAAGCATCAACTACGAGCGGGCAGTTTAGCATGCTAATCTATGAGGTGGACGAGTAGATGAATCTCTCAAATCTACAATTTACCATAAAACTGAGCAACACTTAACTATTAACGGTTTCCAACACTAACATATTCTTAATGTTAACATCGAGCATTTCTGGTTTCAGAGCCACAAATTAAGCACGAGCAGCACATCACCTTGCAAAACATTGGGCACGTTCTCAAGTGAACTTTTGAACCGTTGCAATGCTAATGCCATTGGGGGAAACCCATACAATCTGGGAAACCACGTTGTCAAGCTAGCTAGCTTAGCACTACATTTTGGGGGTAACCCAAACTCAGCAAACAAGAGAAAACTTCAATAGGGCCTACTCACCACACCACACGGCGTCAGCATGCAAGCAAATGCAGTCGGATTTTGTTTTCATTTAAAACAACTATCCATTGGTCTACTTCTACAAGCTATGTAGCCTAATATTGCAGTCGAATGCATCAGTGAAAAATACTAATTGGCTAGCCTACATATATGCATGCCTAATTTAACCTAATACACATACAGTAGTCTATCATCAGCATCAGTGTATTGAAAAATGTTGGTCATAAACAGCAAAAACTCGATAAATATTCAAATCCACTTAGGCCTACCACGCAGGGAGAGAAACTACTTCCAACATGCCATGCCAGCTCCAGCTCCGGTTCTAGAATTTCCGCGGGGAATCATCACCCTGCAGAGTTATTTTGTCTGAGGAGTTACTCTGCCTTTTGTTATAACCTCTCTATCAAGAGAAAAATAGATTTACACTGAAATGTTGACACTCACTTTTTTACTCTCACTTTTGACACTACCATTTGGAGGAGTTTACTCTGCCTATTGTTATAACTACTCTATTCAGAGGAAAATGTGTTTACACTGCAATATTGACACTCCATTTTTTACTGTGTATCAGTGTTATTATACTTCTTTTATAATAGCCTGCATACTTTGTCATAATATGTCAACGAATTGTTATTGCATTTAAGATGTTTACTAATGAATAGCCCAAGTGTTCCATGCAACAATTTTATTTAGGGCAAAACACAACTGAATTTTCTCACAGTAAATGCTGTGGTGTTAAGTCAACACTTAGAGAGTTCATTTAAGTCCAAATGATGTCAAAGCAACTCTCCAAGTGTTAAATGAACACTGACAACATTCTATTGTCAACACATGACAACAGTGCGACAACAGTGCATAGGCTACAATCCATACCACATGCAATCCAGTTATTTGGTTGCCTGGTTAACACCAGACCTAATCACAAGTGAGATTAGGTCTGGGGAGTTGCCTATTGTAAATTCCGTAGGGGGCAGAATACTTGGCTATTATGACACACTGCCTTGCTCTCTGATTGGGCAGAGAAACTGTTAAGGTCGGAATGCTTGGCCACTATGACACAGGGACCATGATCTTGGCCGTTATGAGTCATCCTCACCAGACTGTCTTTCAGATCGAAACGATTGTGTAGAACTAAAGGCAGTATGGGAGTTCCCAGGCTAGTTATTTAAAGTTTGAATTTAAAATGCGTTATAAGACTTCGATTGGAGTATAGATGAGAGTAGAGTGACATTACCTCAGCTTTATAAGACTTGGAGTGCAGTATAGTATAGATGAGAGTAGAGTGACATTACGTCAGGTGCCCTGCCTTCACACCCCTGCACAGAATTCACAACATTCGGCAGAAACCGTGTGTGTGTGTGTGTGTGTGTGTGTGTGTGTGTGTGTGTGTGTGTGTGTGTGTGTTTGTGTGTGTGCGCGCGCGCACATGCGTGCATACATGTGTGTGTGCACACATGCGTGCATACATGTGTGTGTGTGTGTGTGTGTGTGTGTGTGTGTGTGTGTGTGTGTGTGTGTGTCTGTGTGTGTGTCTGTGCGTGTGTGTGTGTGTGTGTTACAGAGCCCTCTAGGGTCACGGGCATGTAAGATGTGTAAGGTTTGAGATAGTGAGAGACGGGGGAGAGGAGATGTGTGTGTGTGTGTGTGTGTGTGTCCCAGAGACCTATGGGTCATGTAAGATGTGTAAGTTTTGTTTTCTTGTATTAGTAGTGTATGTTGTGCATTTGTTGTGGCTGCCAGAGCGTTTGCTTTGCTCTCATGAGGGGCAGTATGCCGGTCGATAACTGAAGGTGACAGAGGTCTGTAGAGGCGGGGGGGGGGGGGGGTGCGCTCTGCTGGAATGTAGAGTAGAGTACAGTTGAGTTGAGTAACTTTTTTGATTAACTAAACCCTAAAACATCATTTCCAATAACAATATGCCGGTCGATGACTGAAGG
>NW_026945559.1:15000-20000 GCF_034702125.1 Engraulis encrasicolus | reverse complement strand
CAGAATGACATAGCCTACATTAATCATGTAACAGAACCATGCACAGCAGACAAGTGAGGCTATTTACTATATTTTGTATATTATGAAATTCAATAGCGTGACAGCTCTTCTCCCTTTCTCTCACCCTGTCCCTCCAAACACATAGATAGCCCCCTTCTCATTCTCCTACTCACAAATGCACCACTATTTCCAGTCCAGAAATGAAATTGGTTTGGAAGACAGCACAAATGTGTAGCTTATTAAAATTGTTATGCTGCCATGCTTTGTGATGCTGTAGATAGTGTAGATCAATGCAGACCTCCTTGGTAGGCTTATTGTCTACACATGCATTTTACATGCAAATGTACTGTATCACTCTCCTGGCATTTCAATTTCACGTTACAATTCAAACACATTGATAACCTCCCTCTCATCTGGGGTTGGGGGCCCCACCACCATCACATCCAACACACCACACAGTGAAGCTACTTTCATGCGACTCAATCTGATGTGTTGGCCGCCTGTCAAAAAGAACCACAAATCCATTTGATGAAAAACGGTTATTGTTCTTGATGCTATTTAGTTAAGCTTACTAAGTATATTAGTCTTGTGTTCTGTGAGGTATAAAAAAGATTTTTTTTTTCTTTCAAAGGTAGGGGGGGGGGGGGAGGCAGAAATCAAACTCGCCTAGGGCACCAAATAAGCCAGAACCGGCCCTGCACCAGTGTTGTATCCAGGGACGCGTCAGCCTATGGTGCAGACGGTGCTGCAGCACCGGGCCCCGGCCGCTAGAGGGGGCCCCGGACGTAGCGAGATCCGGATATGAAACGCTATTTTTAGACGGTCTAATTATAGAACATTCGATTCCATTGTTCGTTCTCTCTGATCATAATTTTGATACTTATCGCCACCCGTATTGAAGCCCACCATGTGCAGTCACTCCCATAAGCATTCCACACAGTCTGTCAATATGAATACAGTTATTCGCCATGTCTCACGAGGCTATTAGAAAATATGATAGCGGCGCAAAGAAAAGAAAGCAAACAGAGCATAAAAGAGAACGACAGGAAGAACTAATCAACAAAATTCCAAAATTGTCAAGTTTTTTCAAAAGTGTCTGCAAGGATGATAGTAATAATCAACCTCAACCTGGTACATCTACTGACACGAGCTTAGCTGCTAACTCCGAGACCGATGCAACCTTGACTGCTGCCACTAACACAGTGTTGGTGGAAGAATGCGAACACGACTCCACATCTGTTCACGATGATACGCCTACCATCAGTGACAGTGACACAAATGAGCAGCCAGAGTCAGTATTGTCATCTTCTCCATCTACCGATGTTGCATGCTGGGGTTCAGCAAAGGGGGACTTGCAATGCTACTGGGTTGACAAGGGTGTGAAAGCATCACTTCAGTGCCAAAATAAGGATGCCTCTTTTGCCGCATCTGAGCGCATCTTTAAGTCAAACAAGCGACGCTTAAGTAAAGCCCTGTTCACTCGCTCCATGCGCAATGGAGAGCATGTCCCGAGGGACTGGCTCGTTTATTCTCCATCCACAGGCAATGTTTTTTGCTTTCACTGTCTGCTTTTCGGCGAAAGCCCATCTGCCTTTTCTACTACCGGTTTTTCCGACTGGAGACACAGCACTGCCCGTGTAGAGGAACACGAAGTCAGTAAACCACACAGAGAGGCTGTCATGATTTGGCTAGCACGCACACAAGCCCATGGAATTGACAGTGAGCTATTGCAACAATGCAAAGAGGAGGAGAGCTATTGGCGAGAAGTGCTCAAACGAGTGGTGGAAGTGATCAGGTTTTTGTCCGAGCGTGGTCTATCATTCCGAGGCAGTGATGAGACTCTTGGGTCGCCACACAACGGCAATTATCTGGGAATACTTGAACTGCTCAGCCAATTTGACCCCTTTCTGGCAGAGCATATGAAAAAATATGGCAATAAGGGCAGGGGTAGCACATCATATCTCTCCAACACGATCTGCGAAGAGTTCATTGCATTGATGGGGCAACGCGTGCAGGCAGAAATCATTAATGAAGTGCAGCGGTCAAAATATTTTGCCATGATAGTTGACTCCACCCCTGATTTGGCTCACATTGACCAGTTAACCTTTGTGGTCCGCTATGTGTCTGCACAAGGCCAAGTTTTTGAAAGGTTTTTAAAATTCCTCCCCATATTCAGTCACACTGGCGACTCTCTCTTTGAATCTGTGTCACAAATTCTGAACGAAACCAACCTTGACATCCAGAATTGCAGGGGCCAGTGTTACGACAACGCGTCAAACATGTCAGGAGTGTACAAAGGGCTGCGAGCGCGCATCCAGGAGATAAACCCCTTGGCCAGCTGGATACCTTGCGCGGCTCACTCGCTTAATCTGGTTGGAATGAGCAGTGTTGACTGCTGCAGCGAGGCTACAGCCTTTTTCAGATTTTTGCAATCCTGCTACACTTTTTTTTCAGGATCTCCTCGACGATGGAAAGTTTTAATGGATGGGCTCGAATCAAATGAAAACAAACACCTGGAAACATTGAAGTCACTGTCTGACACAAGGTGGGCTTCCCATGCGCAGGCCACAAAAGCGCTTTCCATCAACTTTGAGAACATACACCGCGTCTTGCGCAGTCTGTCAACTGATGCCACTCAGACCCCTGACACCCGAGATGAAGCCAAATCCCTCGCCAAGAAAATGGCTAAACTTGAAACAGCATTTTTTAGTGTGCTGTGGAATAAAATCCTGCAGAGATTTCATACAACAAGTGTTGCGCTACAGTCAGTTGATTTGGATCTTGTGAGGGCAGTCAGTTTGATTCAGTCACTGACCAATTTCGTGCAGGATTTGCGGGAGAATTTCGAGGAGATAGAGGAGGCAGCCAAGCGCATATCGAGTACTGCGCTTTACAAATCCGATGTGACTCGGCAGGTGACCAGGAAAAGGAGGGCAGACGAGTCGGATACTCCCGATCACATTCATCTTACTGGGAGCGCAAAGTTTCGCGTGGAGGTGTTTTATGTCATAATTGACAAATTAGTCACCATGTTGCGAAAGAGATGTGATGCATACAAGGAGATCTCCAGCTATTTTGGATTTTTATCCTCCCTCAAACAAATGTCATCAAATGATATCCGCGCTGCTTGCCGTAATCTCGTCAACAAATTCAGCGCAGACCTTCAGGTGGAGCTGGAGGATGAGCTCATCCAATTTGTGTCGTTCAGTAGGAGTGTCACTACTGACCTCTCCCCCAGAAATTTAATGACACTCTTGAAAGAGCAGGAACTACCGAGTGTTTTCCCAAATGTGGACATTGCGCTGCGTATGTACTTGACGCTCCCCGTGTCGAACGCAAGTGGAGAAAGATCTTTTTCGAAACTCGGGCTAATCAAAAATCGTCTGCGCACCACCATGTCAGAAAACAGGCTGAACTGTTTAACTGTTATGTCTACCGAGTATGACCTGCTACGGCAAATTGAATTCAACGAATTGATTAAAGACTTTGCTTTCCAAAAAACCCGAAAGGTCCGCTTGTAGTGGACACATTGAATGCGCGCAGCGCCGTGATGGGTGTTCCATGCCATGATTTCTTTTTGAATTATTATTTTTACATACCACCAGTTGGCCGACCACGAGTTTAATTTGTTCTCTTTTGTTCTATAGGCCTGCCACTTTTGTTAACCAGTTCAGAAGGTAGATAGCCTAAGGGGGAAAACCCGTTTTATTAGTCCACTGGCCGACGTTGGGAATGTTAGGCGGTTTGCCTATCTGTTTTTTTTTTAAAAAGCCTAAACGTAGGCCTATTAAAGGTTTTACATCTCAAACACATGTGCCAGTTTCATTATTTAATTGTATCATTACTTTTAACACTCAAAACAACATTATTTTTGGTTATGGGGTGAATTTTATTCATTATTAATTGTGGGGGAGGGGCCCCGGGGGTGTGTCTGCACCGGGCCCCGGCAAAGGTTAACGCGGCCCTGGTTGTATCATCCGCAAACTTCACTAGATGGTTAGTGCTGTGGGTCGTTGTGCAGTCGTGTGTCAGCAGCGTGAACAGCAGGGGGCTGAGAACACAACCTTGCGGAGCCCCCGTGCTCAGGGTCAGGGTGCTTGAGGTGTTGTTCCATACCCGTACTGCTTGTGGTCTTTGCATCAGGAAGTCCAGCAGCCAGTTGCAGAGGGAGGTGCTGAAACCTAGTTTGTCCAGTTTTCTGATGAGTTGTTGTGGTATTATGGTATTGAATGCTGAACTGAAGTCAATGAACAGCATTCTCACATATGAGTCTTTATTGTCCAAGTGGGTGAGGGCTGGATGGAGGGCAGAGCAAATTGCATCCTCCGTGGATCGCTTGGCTCGGTATGCGAACTGGTAGGGGTCCAGGGTGGGGGGTAGGGTGGCTTTGATGTGTGACAGGACTAGCCGTTCGAAGCACTTCATGATTATGGGCGTCAGTGCTACAGGACGGTAGTCATTGAAGCATGATGGTGATGATTTCTTCGGCACAGGTATGATGGTAGCAGCTTTGAAAAGTGATGGGATGACTGCTTGCTCCAGAGAGATGTTAAAGGTGTCTGTGAAGACATCCTTCAGCTCTTCTGCACAATCCTTCAACACTCGGCCTCGTATGTTGTCTGGGCCAGCTGCTTTGCGTGGGTTGATGGTGGCCAGTGTCCTCTTAACACTGGCAGAGGACAGGTAAAGGGGTTGATCATGGGGGGGAGGGGGGTATGCTCAGTGCTACCATGCACAGTGCTCAGGGTACCTCAGTCATGGTGGAGGATGGAGGGGAGAGCACTGGTTGATTACTCCCCCCCAAAATGTGCCCCATGGTAGGAGTGTGGGGGTATGGTGCCTTGCTCTGGGTACCTCAGTCATGGAGGAGAGTACTGGTCAGTCACTCCCCCAAAAGTTGCCCCAAGGCAGCAGTGTAGGGACCACACCATGCAGGACTGTTGACAGCATTCGCTGGGCCCAGGACAAAGTCATCTGATTCTGAAAGGGCCCCCCCTCCC
>NW_026945558.1:20683-57647 GCF_034702125.1 Engraulis encrasicolus | reverse complement strand
CAATGTGGGGGGGGGGCCCCTTAGCTGCTTGCCCAGGTCGACCTGCAGCTGCCAGTCAGATGTTGTGTGGAGGAGGCCAGTTGCCCTCTGTTGGTGTGTTCTGGGTGCTACTCCAGCTTTTACAAAGGATATTGCCTTTGGAGCGTGATGGGTTTTGCTGGAGCTGATGGCTGAAGCTACGCTCTCTGCGACTGCCTTGAGCACCTGGTCATGGCGCCAGCGGTAGCGACCATCTGCCAGGGCCTTCGGGCAGCCGCTGAGGAGGTGTTCCAAAGAGCCTCTACCAGAGCACAAAGGGCAGGAGGGAGTCTCACTTTTCCCCCACACGTGGAGGTTTGCAGGGCTTGGTAGGGCATCGTAGACGGCTTGCCACTAGGAAGCGGACCCGCTGGAAATCTGGCTGTAAAATGTTGGTCCAGGTGATCCTGCGCTGTAGTGGCGCCCCCCCTCCAATCCCACCTCGTCCATGCTCCTTGCTGTCGTAAACCCACTGCCCGGCTCACTCGCTCCTCCTCCACACCTGCTCTAACTTCTTCCTGGATCAGGTGATGTCTTTCCTTCCCATGCGTCTGGCTGACGAGGGTCTTTGGGAAGTAACCCAAACCGGCTCTGCCTGTTGCCACAGTTCCCACTAGTGCCTTCTGTCTCAGGCGGGACTCTGCCAGCTCCAATGCTTCCCCAGTCCTCCACTTCCTTCCTGTCCTCACCTCAATGCTGGCATAACAACATAAAAACAATAAAATCAAGTCTCAGAAAAGGATTACCTCGGCCATGAAAAAAAGAGAGATGTGAGCTTATTTAAGTCCTCTCTGCTGACCTGTCACTCATACCCCAAAGCCAAAGCACAGATGGCAGTCTTGTGGTCTACTGTGCAAATGCCAGCATTGGGCCTCTCACTGCCAAACTCTAAATCTGTTAAATGACAGCCCAAATTAGACTGCACATTTAACTGGAATTAAAGATATCATTGAAATGGGAGGATGGATATTGTAAAGTCTCTGGGAGGGGATCTTTTCCTCATGTGTCAATCAATACTGTATGTGATCCATATCATGGCAATTTATGATATAATTGCAGTTTTAGTCAAGATGAAAAATGTCTGATGCGATACACATGCTTTAATGGTTCGATAAACAGCCAACTGTAGATTTAATGGACGGTGGAGCATCCCTGTGTCTCTAGACAATATCTCTATAGCTACCAAAGCCTTGGCGGGAGATCATTACTATCCAGCTTTTAATTCTCATGCAACGGCTGTATATCTCCCAGAATCCTCGCCCACCGCATTTTAATCGATGTTGAATGTACAGTATGCGTCTCGACAAGTTACTGTATGTGACGTATGAATGTGTGTGTCCTGTATGAATCTCGCCAAGTTACTGTATGTGACGTATGAATGTGTGTGTCCTCTGAGCAAACCTCCACAGATGCGTACAGAGCAGACTAACAGGTCTGATGAATGGCATCCTGTCAGCGTTGCCAACTGTTCACACTCCTTGTGGGAGCATCAACATTTTTTAGTTTTTTATTGATGTTTGAAATGTGCCTCAATTAATTCCTGTTAACGCTTCTACCCGGCCGCTCCTCTGCATTGCGTATGAGAGAGAGAGAGAGAGAGAGAGAGAGAGAGAGAGAGAGAGAGAGAGAGACAGAGAGAGAGAGAGAGAGAGACAGACAGACAGAGAGAGAGAGAGAGAGAGAGAGACAGAGACAGAGACAGAAACAGACAGAGAGAGAGAAAGTGAGAGAGAGAGAAAGAGAGAGAGAGAGAGACAGAGACAGAAACAGACAGAGAGAGAGAAAGTGAGAGAGAGGGGGGGGGGGGGGAGGGGGGGGGGGGGGGGGGGGGGGGAGGGGGGGGACAAGAGAGAGAGAGAGAGACAGAGACAGAGACACAGCGAGACAGAGAGAGCGAGAGAGAGACAGAGACACAGCGAGATAATGAAATATGTAAAGCTGCAGCGATGATGAGTGTTAGCGATACGGAGGACTTTGAGATAATGAGGAAGAACAACCCGAAGCTACAGGGGCTTAGACTCGAATATTCGCCCTTAATTTGTCTTACCTGCAGGTCATAATTTCTCAGAATAACGCTGGAAAAATAATACCAAGTAATACCTATAATACCACCATCCACCGTCTCTTGTCTCACATACAGGGGTGGAACAATTGCACACTGGGCCCCAGGGCAAAACACTGAAAGGGCCCTCTATACAGCCTGCCAAGGTCATAAGGGCTCCCACCACCAATATGGGAGGGCCCTGGGCCCTACAACTCCACCCCTGTCTCACATCTACTGTCGTCACGTACGGTATTCCACATTTTACTCTCCATTCGTCTTCAGGGCAACGTGAAAGCCTGACAATCGACCGCTCATTAGGAGTCCATCAGGTTCCTCTTCTTCATGGAGGTTGAGGATGAGGCCCTCCGCTCAGGCTCAGCTGGGCCCCGGCCCGCTGCTTCACCTCATCAGCTCATAACTAGCGCGTTTTTTATTTATTAGAGCCACGCTTGGACAGGTGAGGCGCTCTGCTCTGCTCCTCTCCTCCTCTCCTCTCCTCTCCTCTCCTCTCCTCTCCTCTCCTCTCCTCTCCTCTGCTCTGCTCCTCTCCTCTGCTCTCCTCCGCTCTCCTCTCCTCTCCTCCTCTCCTCTCCTCTCCTCTCCTCTCCTCTCCTCTCCTCTCCTCGGCTCCTTTCCTCCTCTCCTCTCCTCTCCTCTCCTCTCCTCTCCTCTCCTCCTCTCCACTCCTCCTCTCCTCCGCTCCTCTTCTCCGCTCCTCTCGGAGGAGAGACAGTGTAGTGTATAATTAATGAGCGGGAGAGAAGAAGCAGCTTTTATTCTCTTCATCACTATCTATCTCTCCCCCTCTCTCTCTTTCTCTCTCCAACCTTTTCTATCTATCTCTCTCTCTCCAATCTTTTCTTTCACCACAGTTCTCTTGCTCCATCCTTTATCTCTCTCCCTCTCCCTCTTTCTCTCTCTCTCTCCCTTTTCTTTCTCTACAGCTCTTTTGCACCATCATTTACCCCCCTTACCCCCCCCCCTTTCTCTCTCTCGCTGCTGTGACACGTAATCCCTCTCAGGCTGAAAGAGGGGGGGGGGGTGTGCAGGTGGGTGTAGGTATGCACCACATGGGTCTCTGTTGTTGTAGAGGTGAGGGTGGAGGTAGGGTGAGGGGGTGGTGTTGGCACCGCGTTGGTCTCCCTGTGGACTAATTGAAGAGAGAGAGCAGCCGGACCTGCAGACTGAGGAGCCAGACGGAAGCAGAGAGGTAGATGGGGATGGGGGGGCGTCGCTTTGTGTGTGTGTGTGTCTGTGTGTGTGCACTCGTTTGTTTGTGTCAGTGTGAGTCTCTATATGCATCTGTGTGTGCATGTGGATGGTATGTGTGTGTGTCTTGGGAGCTGTGGGACTGTATATGCGTTGGGTAAGAGTGGGAATGTATATACTTGCCTTGGGTGTGTGTGTGTGTGTGTGTGTGTGTGTGTGTGTGTGTGTGTGTGTGTGTGTGTGTGTGTGTGTGTTTGTGTGTGTGTTGTTGTGTAGAGTGGCTATAGGGGGCATGCGGAGATGGAGCTACTAGCAGAGTAGAGAATCAGGACTTGAAATGCAGCATCCGTAGACCAGCCGTGGGAAATAACATAATTGGTTTAAGAGGCACCTCGTGTAAACATGGAAAACGGAAAACAGGATATTGCAGAAACCTTAGCGCCCCAGAGAGTAGAGTATATACTTAAAGAGTCTCTGTTAACGCCTTTCTGTAACTGAACCAACACCGGTGTTCAGATGAAACGGACTGCTTCATTGGAATTTGAATTGGTTCTCCCGACATCAGTTGTGTTTTGTCATGTGACCAAGTTTGCACAGTTTTCCAGCAGTATCAGCGAATTTCTGTTGCCGTGGCGAATTACTGTTGCTAAATGTGCAAATACGCTGCTCTGCCCTGACCAAAGCCAGGCCTAACCCTAACCTGTCAGTAAAGCAATGTTTCTGCTGCTTTACATTTGCCAGGAATAGTGAAACAACCGACGGAATTGGCAACATTGTTGCGAAATTGAGCCCTGATCAAAAGCATGACTAAATCTAACCTGTCACGGGGCATTGTGAAGCACAAGTTAACATGCAAAGTTGTGATCCACAAACGTGATGTACGATTCAAGTTGGCACATTGTCTTAATGCTCTGGTATGATGCCATGTGGTTTGTATCGACAAGTCGGCCTTATCGACAAGTAGGCCACATCGACAAGTCGGCCGTATCGACAAGTCGGCCTTATCCACAGGACCCAAGAGGGGTTAGTAGGCCATATCGACAGGACACTTACTCTCAATTTACAGAGATATTCCCCGGGCCATTATATAGCAGTCAGTGGGTAGGCAGTCATGGGTAAGCACTTGTAAGCACATGGGTGTCACACTTGCAGCCCAAAGGTTGCCAGCTTGACTACCGACCGTCAGGTTGGGGGGGAGTAATTAACCAGTGCTCTCCCCCATCCTCCTCCATGACTGAGGTACCCTGAGCATGGTACCGTTCCGTCCTACTGCTCCCTTTGGGGCACCATTTGGTGCTTCCCCGTTGCACGACTGAGGCATAAATGCAACTTTGTTGTGTGCAGTGTGGAGTGTTCACTTGTGTCCTGTGGAGTGCTGTGTCACAATGACAATGGGAGTTGCACTTTCAATGTACAGTAGTGTATCAGCCAAAGTATCAGACCAAGTATTGTATACGTGTGCATATCATACAGAACATCCACTTGGACCATGCCGTGGCTCAAACTGTAGGGCACTTCACTGTTACACAGGGGATCAGGATTCGATTCCGGCTCGAGGTCATTTCCCGATCCCCCCCCCCCCCATCTCTCTCTCCCCCTCGCTTCCTGTCACCATCTTACACTATCCTGTCAATAAAGGCATATAAAATAAAATAAAGTAAAGTAAAGTAAAATATTTTTTTTTCAAAAAAATCCAGTCAATTTTCCCCTTAGTGGCATTCCCCTGAACAGCATGAATCACATGACACTCATAAGGACACATGGAGAAAAATAGGAAGGGGAAAAACAACAGGGTGGTTGACATTGTTATGTTATTTTTTCATGATTTCCCGTTTTACATTGACCTTGTGTTTGTGTGGAGAGGCATGTGGTGCCGTTGCCACACACACACACGCGCACACACACACACACACACACACACACACACACACACACACACACACACACACACACACACACACACACACACACACACACACACACACACACACACACACACGTCAGACAGACAAGACAAGCTGGCAGTCTTAACATGAGGCTCCTCTGACCTTTTGATATCAGCACGCCGCCAAAGGCCAGCAAACAGACTTATTTGTCAGCCGCAAAATGCAAAGAGTGTGTGTTTGTGTGTGTGTGTGTGTGTGTGTGTGTGTGTGTGTGTGTGTGTGTGTGTGTGTGTGTGTGTGTGTGTGTGTGTGTGTGTGTGTGTGTGTGTGTGTGCGTGCGTGTGTGTGTGTGTGTGTGTGTGCGCACAAAATGCAAAGAGAGACTCCCAGCAGAGACGCAAGCAAGCCCAGGGCCCCGTGACACTGACAACCAGCAGGTGCAATATACAAGTCAATACAAGCAAGACAAGCAAGGTACTCCTCTTCTCTTCACACAAAGGCATGTCTGACAAGCCAACACACATGCATACGCATACACACACATATGCGTACTGTATATACAACAGTGACGTGCACTGGGATTTATGGCTGGTGAGGCAACTTTTTCAATATCAGATTTTCAAATAAATAATTGCCAAATAGGCCTACCGACAAGTTCCATATGTCATAGCAGCTTTCTTAACATAAGGTAGGCCTACATATTTTGACATAAGCTTACTGCATTTCCGCAGAGAAAATGCTATTAGATCTCTCTCTCTCACACACACACACACACACACACACACACACACACACACACACACACACACACACACACACACACACACACACACACACACACACACACACAGAGGATTCAAACAGTGGTCTCACATTAACCACACATCACCAATGTGGACAGCAGAGCAGAGCAGAGGAGAGGAGAGTAGTGGAGAGGAGAGGAGAGAAGAGGAGAGGAGAGGAGAGAAGGGGAGGGGAGAGGAGAGGAGAGGAGGAGAGAAGAGGAGAGAGGAGATGAGAGAGGAGGAGAGGGGAGGAGAAGAGAGAGGAGAGGAGATGAGAGGAGAAAGGAGGAGGAGTGGAGAGGACCTCAAGGAGAGGAGAGGGAGAGGAGAAGAGAGAAGAGGAGAGGAGATGGGAAAAGAGAGGACAGGATAGGAGATGGGAAAAGAGAGGAGAGGGGGAGAGGAAAGGAGAGAAGAGAGGAGAGGGGGAGAGGAAAGGAGAGGAGAGGAGATGGGAAAAGAGAGGACAGGATAGGAGATGGGAAAAGAGAGGAGAGGGGGAGAGGAAAGGAGAGAAGAGAGGAGAGGGGGAGAGGAAAGGAGAGGAGAGGAAAGGAGAGGAAGGGAGAGGAGAGGAGGTGAGGGGAGAGTAGATGTGGGACAAAGGTGTGGCAGGAAGCGAATGTCAACGTAAACAGATATTACACGCTTCGATATGGTCACCAAATATTTTGGGACTGTCATTTCTGTTATGCCTACACCTTGGAATTAAATCAGAGTCTTGTAGTTACACGGGTATATTTGATTTACCTCAACGGTACCCTGTACTCAACTTTACAAACAGTTACCGGGCACATGAGAATCCGGTGCCCATCACAAGAGCTACCACACTGGACAGAATCACGGCGGATTCCCTTTCTCCCCACGGGTCTCACAAACACAGGCTTCACACACATAGGATATTGGTCTTACCTGAACGCGTGCATCAGGTCCATGCGCCGCTCTTTTCCTTCACTTGCGTTGTGCATGCTAACGTTACTTTAGCCGGTGCTGTTCATCCAAAGCCCCAAACGTCGCCCCAAACGTCCAAAGCAATTTGGCATTGAATATGAGTAGCCGCGAGGATTTGTGTTTCGTGAGGCTCCTTAGTCCTTAGTAAATTGTTAAGTCGTAAAATCCCATGCGAATGGTCTTCCACACATTCTCGTCGGTTGCAAACAAGACACAGGGGAAACAACAAATATTTTCTGCAGTGTTGTACCACTCACTTTGAAATGATCGGGTAGTTATTCTGACCGGTCACCTGAGTAGCAAACCCTTCAACTCTGTCGGTCCTCCATTCTTTATCACATATTTTCCTCTTGGAAATCCAACTTTGAGAATGCTCTTAGTTTCGTTATGAAATCCACTTGTAGCAGTCAAAGTTAACAAGCTAGCCAACAACAGCGAGTGATTGTATTGTGAACTTCAGATTGGCTATGACGTAACTGTCCAGCAAGACTCAACACCAGAAGGAGTCTGCGGCCAGGCTACAGCTCGCCTCACCATTGTATCTTTCAGTGGGCGTTATGCCAAAGCGTCCAGAGTAAAGAAATGATAATCACACGTAGAAAATATTTTAAAAATATCAGGAAATGAGGGCACACCATACATACTTCTATTAAGTGTATAAAAACGTTTAATACAATATTACCAGGTTGCATTCACAGAACGAGCAACATGGCGCATGCGCGCAAACTTGTTAACGAGGGATTGCGCAATCCGGGGTGAGGCCAGTTCAGAGTTGCCCCAAATTCAGCGTATTCGGAGCAATTTGACATGAAATGGGCAAATATTACGATTTTGGCCACGGAAATGGTTGAAAATGAGTGCAACTGTTTAAATACTGCTCAAATGGTAGTTATGGTGTAGATGCTCGAAAACAATAGCTGTTATTGTTACTATTATTCACATTAACTGCATCTCATCATTCTCATCAGGAGCTGGTGAGGCCGTGCCTCCCCTGCCGTATTGGAGTGCACGTGCCTGATATACACAAACACAAACACGCACGCACGCATGCACGCCACGCACACACACACGCACAAACACGCACAAACACACAAACACACACACACACACACACACACACACACACACACACACACACACACACACACACACACACACACACACACACACACACACACACACACACACACACACACACTCATGGGAAGCCTCTGAAATCAGATTCATAAGCAGCAGTCCGTCCTGCTGGGAACCCCAACTCAATAAACACATGAAACCACAGCAGACACATACGTAACGGAAGAGACAAATAAACAACATGGCATACTGAAGACACAAGATAATACAAACGCGCCTCGCAAAAGCATATCAGGGACCATGCAGATTTATATGCATCACTGGCATTTGAGAATCTGAAGTCAATAAATACACCAAAAACATCCGGAAACAGGACCCTACCTTGGCTTAATGGTAGGGCACTCGTCTGCTACTTGGCCGACCCGGTTTCAATTCCTGGCCCGGGTCCTTTGCCGGCCCTTCCCCATCTCTCTGTCCCAACTCACTTCCTGTCTCTGCTTCACTGTCCTGTCATATAAAACACCAATAAAGGCTTGTAAAGCCCCTTCCAAAAATACTTAAAAAAAAAAAAAAACATCCAGACACATTAGTTAGCTAACGAGGCAAGCACATGAAGACATGTGAAGACATGTGAAGAACAGTCCATGTGCTACCGCGGCTAACAGTAGGCCAGTGGGTTGCTACGCTGGCGTCCCGGGTTCGGCTCCCGGCCGGGTCCTTTGCCGACCCTTCCCCATCTCTCTCTGTCCACTCACTTCCTGTCACTACCTTCACTATCCTGTCAAATAAAGGCAATTCACTGATTCTTGAGAAAGCGGCTAAAACATGTCTCTGCAATAAACTGCCAATTCTGTTGAAAATAAACTACATTTTCATGAACAAAATGAATCCAGGTAAAGACCCAGGGGTCTGTTACACAAATGTACAGTCGTTTGAAATATTTAAGTGTAATTTTATTACTTTTCATGGCTATAAACCTGCCCACACCCTGTAAAAACAGCCGTCCCAAGGACAGACATCATCATTTCAATTGACTTAAAATGTAAAAATCACTGATATTATTGAATAATATCACCATGATGTGAAAGTCCATATTGAAGTGGTTCTGCTGATATGCACATAGTGCGTGTAAAGCAATATTTACTACTATTTTCTGATTGCTCAAAGTGTGTCCAGCATATTAGTCACCACTGTCAGATTTTTTTTAAAAAGACAATTAAATCAGGTATGCATTGTCATTGTCATTACTTGGGACCCCTTTTCAAACCTTTAGCTCTACTGAATACTTCACCATCACTGAAGCTCCTGTAAGTTTACTAATTTCTCCTCAATTTGTTAATTTGTTTGGACACTGGTACTGTCCCAACCATAAACTGTCAACACCGTTGGGGGTTTTAATAGTATTATGTTACATTCATGTTAATTATATATACAGTGCCCTCCATAATTATTGGCACCCCTGGTTGAGATGTGTTAAAAGCCTTAAAATAAATTCAGTGTTTATTGCAGAAGAATACTGTCACACTGAAAATTGTAGGAAAATGTAGCCTTCAACTCAAATGAATTGTAAGAAAATAAAAAAATCCCTGACTAAAAAAGAATTATCTTTCATTAAATCGCCTGTTCCACAATTATTGGCACCCTTAACAATTCCCGGGAAATAAATATAATTGAAGCATTTCTGTCATTTCTAAAGTAGTTTACAAAGTTTACCAGAGTATGTAGGAACATTTAATTAGTAATTCATCACCTCCTGTTTCCCTGGGGTATAAATATGACGTGACACCGAGGCCATTTCTCTTATCCACTCTTAAACATGGGAAAGACAAAGGAACACAGCATACAAGTGAGGCAGATGTGCGTCGACCTTCACAGGTCAGGCAGAGGCTACAAGAAGATTGCCACTCAACTGCAGCTGCCCATATCCACTGTGAGAGGAATAATTAAGAAGTTCAAAACAACTGGAACAGTGGTAAACAAGCCTGGACGAGGACCCAAGTTTATTTTGCCACCACGCACAGTGAGGAGGATGGAAAGAGAAATCAAAAGATCCCCAAAGCTCACTGTTACAGAATTACAACAAATGGTAGCATCCTGGGGTCACAAAGTCTCCAAATCAACCATCAGGCGCTGTCTACACGCCAACAAGCTGTTTGGGAGGCATGCCCGGAGAAAACCTTTCCTCACTCACAATCAGAGACGCAAACGTCTGGAGTTCGCCAAGCGGTATTGGGGCTTCAACTGGGACCGTGTGCTTTGGTCAGATGAGACCAAGATTGAGCTTTTTGGCAACAAACACTCTAAGTGGGTCTGGCGTGCCACGAAAGATGCGCATGCTGAAAAGCACCTCATACCCAATGTGAAGTATGGGGGTGGGTCAGTGATGCTGTGGGGCTGTTTCGCTTCCAAAGGCCCTGGGAAGCTTGTTAGGGTGCATGGCATCATGAATGCTTTGAAATACCAGGACATTTTAAATCAAAATCTGTTGCCCTCTGCCCGAAAGTTGAAGATGGGTCGTCACTGGGTCTTTCAGCAAGACAATGACCCTAAACATATGGCCAAATCTACACAGAAATGGTTCACCAGACACAAAATCAAGCTCCTCCCATGGCCATCTCAGTCCCCAGACCTCAACCCCATTGAGAACCTGTGGGGTGAGCTGAAGAGGAGAGTACAGAGGAGAGGACCCAGGTCTCTGGATGATTTAGAGAGATTCTGCAAAGAGGAATGGCTGAAGATCCCTCTTTCTGTCTTTTCCCATCTTGTGAAACATTATAGGAGAAGATTAGGTGCTGTTTTGTTGGCAAAAGGGGGTTGTTCAAAATATTAACACCAGGGGTGCTAATAATTGTGACACACATTATTTGATGTCAAATAATTATTTCTTTATGTGGGATTTTTTCCCCACTGAATAAATGCACTTGTATTGAAGGTTGGATTTTTCTCTTTTTTTCCATTAAGGTCCCATATTATTTAGAAAAAAATAATAATAATTGGAAGCTAAAAAACACATCTCAAACAGGGGTGCCAATAATTATGGAGGGCACTGTATAATTTTTCAGAAGCGGCATGAAGCCCCTAAGAAACAGAGCGAAAACGAAGTGGCTAATGTGAGCAAAAAATGCATAATATGTAAAAGAGTGTTTTTTTGTCTCACACCGTCAGATGTCACCACCGTCACATTTTGTTCCGCTCATCATCTTGTTCCATATTTTACTAAATTGTGCTGGTTAATGAAACATTACCAGACATGTTAGTAATAATTGTGACCCACACTTATACTCCAGCCTCCACTGAGGTGCATTTGGAGGGTCTTTTGTCACAAAACCTGACGGTGGTGACATCTGATGTAGTTCACAAAAAAGCATGTGTTTTACATGTTTTTGACAAGTTTTAAGAATATGCTTCCAATAAGTATCTACAATTATGTTGAAAAAGTAATTCACTTAAATACAGTAAACGTATTTTTTTTACTTCTAATTCTATCTGACGCTGGTGACAAAACCAAGAAAGAGCCCATTTTATGAAAAATGTAAAACATGGGGAGCTTGGCCAATACATTCACTGCACAGCCAAGACCTTCATCTATGATAACACACCTCTATATTTTGGTTTTAAACAATTTAAAACCTGTTTATGCCACATTTTCAATAATCTAGGCCTACTTCCTAGAGTATCTAACAAATGACGAAAAAACACATGCACAAACATACTGTGCACACACAAAAATAAAGTGTTTATGCTAGATGTCATTGACTTGAGAGGGATATTTATTTTGCTAAATGTTGGTAATAATTAGGTCACTTTAACCACCTTCAGATTACTGTCACCACCGTCAGTTCTTATGTCACCACCGTAAGAAGGAGTTTTGGACATTTTAAATGAATGTCCTTACAAAATTTTCCTTTGGAGTTGTTTAATTATCAAAGTAATTGCAAATTTAAGCCTACACGAATATTTGTGAAATTACAAAAAAATGTTTGATCTATTTAGGCATTAAGTAAGCATTGTCTGACAGCACATATTTTTAAATTAGAACACATGAAGCAGTATTAAAATAGAATGAAAGTGAATTTTCAACATTTAAAGGCGTATGTGTGAACCAAAAAACACACACAATCACTTAAAAACTCCAGATATATATGCAACCAAATCAATACACGTTTTATTGCTTTTAATTGTGTCTGACGGTGTTGACAAAAAACAAGGTATGATCGGAGAAAAACCTGATTTTAAAAAAAATGGGAAGATTGGCCTTTTGCATTTCTGAAAAGCCAAGATCTTTGTCTACGAGGATATACCATATTATTTTGTAATTCACTTTGTTTTTTTCTTAAAAGATTACAACCTGTTTTAGCCACTTTCTCAAGAATCAGTGATTTACAAATAATAACATAAAATAAAAAAAAGAATTTAAAAGGAGGCAAACACATGAAGACATGTGAAGAACAGTCCATGTCCTAGCGTGGCTAACAGTAGGCCAGTGGGCTGCTACGCTGGTGAGCCGGGTTCGATTCTGGGCTGGGTCCTTTGCTGACCCTTCCTTCCCCATCTCTCTCCCCACTCATCTCCTGTGCCTCTCTTGACTGTCCTCTCAAATATAAAGGCAGAAAAGGCCAGAAACAAAGCACACTACACACACACACACACACACACACACACACACACACACACACACACACACACACACACACACACACACACACACACACACACACACACACACACAGTCTACACAGGTGAGAGGGGGGAGAAAGAAAGACAGGCAGAGAGAAGGAGGGAGAGACAGAGAGCAAGAGAGAGAGAGAGAGAGAGACAGAGAGAAAGCAAAACAATTACATCAGTCAGAAATAAAAACAAAAGTCCACTGGTGTCAAATGAGAAATGAGAGTTCATAACAGCAGTTCTAATTATGCCTCAGATGACAGTAGGAGCCTGGGCCTCATCTCAAACACACACACACACACACACACACACACACACACACACACACACACACACACACACACACACACACACACACACACACACACACACACGCACACGCACCCCATCTCCAACACAGAGAGTGGTCAATTATTCGGCATGCGTGTAGCCCATTCTGAGTGACAAAGCTTTGATTGCATTCGGTGATGAACAACACAACGTAGGTACCCTCTCCTCTCTCCCGCTCCGCTAGCCTCGCTCGCTCACTATCGTCGCGTGCAGGGCGCGGCACGGAGCGGCACGCTGATTATGACTTGCCACCACAATCAAGCGGCAGGATTGCAGCGCAGCGCCGTGTTTAAATGTCTCCCTCTTCCATATCTAACTGACCTTCCGGGCGCAGATGAAAGGCGGCTCGCTGCGTGGGAGGAGAGGAGAAGAGAGGGGGGGGGGGATTAAGATAACAGGAGGATGGGAGGGGATTTTGCCACTTGTTGTTTTTTTGCCACTTTGAAGATGCTAATAAGAGGTCATTCCCCCCTCGGAGGCGGGAGGGGGGGGGGTGGGTGAGCGGGATGAGTTTGGATCAGGATCGCAGCCATGTTGATGGAAGCCGGCAGGTGGGGACAACAGGGTCAGTTGTCCCAGGCCCAGGGAGAGAAAGGGCCAACAATTGTGCCCTTATTACATTGTATGTACTGGGTAAGGGGGCCCTTTCAGATTACTTTGTCCTGGGCCTGAACAAAACTGGCAGCGGCCCTGATTGCTGACATGTTGATGTTTATGCAGGCCAGTGGCCGTGCCTGCTTGGCCTGGGTAAGCCAGATTCCCACATATACACACTTGCAAACACACACACACACTGCTTGCGTTATAATCTCTGACACACAGATGCTCACACATGCTCTCTTGCCTCTCCCTCTCCCTCTCTCTCTGTAAGTCTCTCTTTCTCTCTCTCTACTCTCTCTCCCTCTCTCCCTCTCTCTCTCTCTCTCTGTAAGTCTCTCTATCTCTCTCTCTATTCTCTTTCTCTCTCTCTCACTCTATATATGCACACACTTGAGCACGTACATGCGCGCACACACACACACACGCACACACACACACACACACACACACACACACACACACACACACACACACACACACACACACACACACACACACACACACACACACACACACACACACACACACACACACACACACACAGACTGAAACACACACACACACACACACACACACACACACTGAGACCAGAGAAAAAGAGACGGAGAGAATTTTCTGCTTGGTGCTGACAAGCCCTGTTGAGATCCAGATAAATAAAGCTCTTACTGTGTGCTCACTCTACTCTGTCCCCAAATGATAGCGCGCCAAAAGTAGCAAAACAGCAGGACCAGGAAAACTTTGCCAAAGCGCTGCCTGTGTGTTTGCATACAGTATGTGGGGGTGTTATCTTTTCAGAATATGTCCATATTTGAGTCTCTGTGACGGAAACAGTGGGAGAGAGAGAGAGAGAGAGAGAGAGAGAGAGAGAGAGAGAGAGAGAGAGAGAGAGAGAGAGAGAGAGAGAGAGAGAGAGAGAGAGCAAAACAGAGACAGATAGAGAAAAGTTATAAAATACAAGTGTTTGCAGTCTGTGTGTGTGGAAGGCTATCTTTTCCTCTCTTTCTCCCTCTTTCTCTCTCTCTCTCTCTCTCTCTCTCTCTCTCTCTCTGTCTCTCTTCCTCTCTGTCTGTCTCTCTGTTTCTCTCTTCCTCTCTGTCTGTCTGTCTGTCTCTCTCTCTCTCTCTCTCTCTCTCTCTCCCTCTCTCTCTCTCTCTCTCTCTCTCTCTAATCCACCTATATCCACACCCTGTACTGACCTGCGGGCCCCGTATTCCGGGAGACAGACCTTCCTGTGTGGCTAATTGTCTTCCCTTTACTGCCCCTCTTCCCTCTTCTCCTCTTCCCTTGTTCCTCTTCCCTCTTCTCTTCTTCCCTCGTTCCTGAGCGAGGATATCATGCAGTGCTAGTAATGATTCGTTTGCTGTCAAAACAATGAATGTCACCGAAAACGGGGTCCAATTAAAATCCGGCCTGCTCCAGTGCACAAGTCTCCATGGAGAGGCGCAAGGGCACTGCGTAGCGAACCGGGGGAAGGGGGGGATCATTACGTGACTATATATGATGAGCTCTGTTCCAAGTAGCAATATAATCATTTTCAAACATGTTTTTATAGTGCTTCTCAGTTAATACCAGTACCAGTTTAAAGGGATAGTTCGGGATATTTGACATGACTCTGTATGGCATCCCCATCCCCAGTGTTATGCAACATCTTGAATGACTAGTACAGTACAGGAGAATTGGCCTCCATTAGCTGGTGTTTACCCAGGAGATTGCACGGGCACTTTGTTTGCCCAACGGAGAAAGAAGAGCGGAAGCTGAAAGGACCGTGTTCAGAGGAGGAAGAGAAAAGGAGGGATGCTTGGAGTACATAGGAGGAAGAGAAAAGGAGGGATGCTTGTAGTGGAGTCGTAGGCATGTGCAATTTTTCTCAGTCATTTCAAATTGGTGTTAAAGTTTGGTTTTCACTTCCAAGTTGAAGTTTAGGGTCTATAGAACAATTTGGGTTCGAGTGTCAAACACACAGATAACAAAATGGCCTGCGGGGGGCGCTCTAAAATATATAAACTGCTATAACATTTTATTAGTTTAACCAAATTTAACATATGAGGTATGCATGGATTCAGCATTAAGAGGAGGAGCTGGTGAGCTAAGTATTTGGTTACCAGATTAAAGACACACTATGTAATAAACACACTTTTAGCCCATGGACAGCAAAATTAAGGTTTTTTTTAAGATAAAGGATGGAAATGCCCTCCAAGTTGCAATGAAACATCATTTATTGTTACAAGTTATTGCAAATAAAGCCTGGGATATCACTCAACTTGATTTGTTCAGAATATCCCTGAAGCACAACAATACCTAGGATACCTATACGCAAATATGGCTGCATAAAGCCT
The DNA here is from genome assembly GCF_034702125.1 of Engraulis encrasicolus. Classification (NCBI taxonomy): domain Eukaryota; kingdom Metazoa; phylum Chordata; class Actinopteri; order Clupeiformes; family Engraulidae; genus Engraulis; species Engraulis encrasicolus. Next base: position 41,746 of record NW_026945558.1, on the reverse strand, counting down.
ATGTGATGTTTAGGACCCAACTTGCAACTTTGAGTTTATGAATTTAGGATCAAGAGTAACTTTTTTCAATCAAGCCATATTCTATTCACACATAAAATTACAAAAAAAAACATTATATCTGGAAGAAAATAAATCAAGAAGAAGAAGAAGAAGAAGAAGAAGAAGAAGAAGAAGAAGAAGAAGAAGACTGCATTTCCGGAGACAATGCTAGACAATGCTATTAGTATGCTTGCGGCTTATGCACACACACACAGAGAGCTGTTGTATACACACACAGAAACACGAGGGAAAGAGATAAGGGTCTGAGTGTGTGTGTGTCTGTGTCTGTCTGTCTGTCTGTCTGTCTGTCTGTCTGTCTGTCTGTCTGTCTGTCTGTCTGTCTGTCTGTCTGTCTGTCTGTCTGTCTGTCTGTCTGTCTGTTCGAGAGAGAGAGAGAGAGAGAGAGAGAGAGAGGTGTGTGTGTGTGTGTGTGTGTGTGTGTGTGTGTGTGTGTGTGTGTGTGTGTGTGTGTGTGTGTGTGTGTGTGTGTGTGTGTGTGTGTGTGTGTGTGTGCACGTGTGCACGCGCACGCGCGCACGCATGTATGGAGATGCTTCAGGTGCCTTTCAGCAATGGGTTGGTAGGGAAAGGTAAGGGTGGGATTCCAACCTGCAACCCTGACAGACCAAAGCCGTACCCAGTAGGCCACTGCCACTTACTGTACAGAGTGGCCACAGCAGCATATTAGGCCACGGTTGCCCAGGTGACAGCAGAGGTCTGAAGTTCTGCAAGGCTGCATGTGTGTGTTTGTATGAATGAAGATTCTAAAGGTGACAGTTTGGCAGTCAATACCTGAGTAATATGTGCAGCCTTATTTTTACGCTGTCATATCTCCAAAAGTTTTGCAAGTTGTCAGATGATATTGACACACAAATGGCACAACCCTGCTCTTCATGTCAAAGCTGAGATCACTTATCTGGGCCAAATGGTTCAGTCAAAAAATGGACATATTCAGGCCTGTGCGCTGAGCTGTTCACATATTTTTTTCCAAGTGAATGGGGTGACATCATAGGGATTTTAAAACTGCTCTCTCTGAAACATTTTTAAGAGTTGGCTTATGATCTTCACACAGTTTGTATTCAGAGCCAAGACCTCTCTGACAATGCCTTTACCTCAGTTTATTTAGTATGCTTGCGGGAAAGCATAGGGCCTACTAATTGTTCATCAACAGTTTATTATTATTATACATTTTTCCATTCACCTCGGCCTATGGGAATCGCCATTCATTGGTATGGCGGCTTTGAATTGTTGCAGCGTTCGAGATAGAGACACGGTTCGAGTGCCAAAACGAACGGCTTGATAAGGGCTCAGGGTGTTGTATTTTTCGCTGGCCTACCTCCTTTCATTCGTTCACCAGACTTGTTTTTCCTCAGTTTTCCCCCTCATTGAAATGAATGGTAGAATGGTCAAGATGATGATGTCACAAACTGTGGCAGTTAGAGTGACAGTTGACCTGTCCTGGGGTTTTTAACTAGGTATCAACTAGGTAAAGCAATGATACAGAGAGAAAACGGAGGGAAACGAGTTTGGTGAATGAATGAAAGGGGGTAGGCCAGCAAAAAATACACCACCTTGAGCCCTTTTCGAGCTGTTCGTTTTGGCACTCAAACCGTGTCTCTATCTCTAACGCTGCAACGATTCAAAGCCACCATACTAACGAAGTGAATGGAAAAATGTATAATAATAATAAACTGTTGATGAACAATTAATATGCTTTCCCGCAAGCATAATAAATAAACTATTGGAGAACAATTAGTATGCTTGCTGGGGGCAAGCAGAGGCCTTTGGCAAGCATACTAAATAATACTGTAGGACTATTTCATAAATGGTAGACACAATCATCTGCTGTTATGAAGACATCTCTGTCATCTGGGAACTGTCCATTTGTTACCAGCGCAGTTGACAGGAATGAAAACCATTCTTATTATCTGCATTTGGCAGAAATGCCTGCCAATCTGGTAACAAATGAACAGATTTGGACTACACTACCAAAGATGCAGTTGCCAAAGATGTATTCCAACTAGAGGTGAAGTGCAGCTGTACTAGTACCTGTACAAATAGACCTGCCAGATCTCGGTGCAGGCAGAGTTAAAGTGCACACCTCTGTGCAAGTGCACATGCAATTTCTAAGACTGACTTATTGTAGAGTGGAGTATTGGAATAAATATTAGCCCTATGGTCTTCTGTTTGTGTTTTGAATGCAGGAAAAAATTATGTTCCCCATAGTATTTATCATTATTATTATTATTATCATCATCATTATTGATTTACTTTCTTCAAGATATAAAGTTTTTAAGTTGTGAATAAAATGATGGCTTGATTGAAAAAAAGCTGGTACTCATGATCCTAAATTCATAAACTCAAAAGTGCAAGTTGGGTGCTAAATATCACATAAAAGGCTATATGCAGCCATATTTGTGTATAGGTATCCTAAGTATCTGTGTGCTTCAGGGATATTCTGAACAAATCAAGTCAAGTGATAACCCAGGCTTTATTTACAATAACTTGTAACAATAAATTATGTTTCATTGCAACTTTGAGGGCATTTCCACCCTTTATCTTAAAAAAGCCTGGATTTAGCTGTCCATTGGCTAAACTTGTGTTTATTACATAGTGTGTCTTTAATCTGGCAACCAAATACTTAGATCACCGGTTTCTCCTCTTCATGCTGAATCCATACATACCTCATATGTTATATTTGGTTTAACTAATCAAAAGTTATAGCAGTTTATATATTTTAGAGCGCCCCCCGCAGGCCAGTTTGTCATCTGTGTGTTTGACACTCGAACTCAAATTGTTCTATAGACCCTAAACTTCAACTTGGAAGTGAAAACCAAACTTTAACACCAATTTGAAATGACTGAGCCTAATACGACCCCACTATTGGAGTACATAGCCCTGGAGGAGGAAGAGAAAGGAGGGATGCTTGGAGTACATAGTCCTGGAGGAGGTAGAGAAAGGAGGGATGCTTGGAGTACATAGCCCTAGGCTCCTTCTCGCATCACTAGCCACCAATAACCAACTGGCACAGAGCAATGGGTACCATCAGGCACTGATCACTGAACCTGCTGTATGAAAATCAATACCTTGGGAGCGCATTAAAACAACGTACACACACATACACATACACATACACATACACATACACATACACATACACATACACACACACACACACACACACACACACACACACACACACACACACACACACACACACACACAGAGAAAGGCACTGTAGTTCCTCACATTACATAGCAGAAAAAATAAATACGCCTGACTGACTAGTCTTTGTGCAAATGTCAGCGCTGCGAGTGCAGGTAAACCCGAGTGCAGGCGGAATGTGAAATGGGCTATAATGGCAGACAGAGGGCATCCGGTCGGGAGCAGCAAACAGTTGAAGAGGAGGAGAGATGGAGGGGTGGAGAGGTGAAGAGGAGGAGGGCTGGAGAGGTGGAGGGGTGGGTAGGAGGGTCGTTAGCAGCAAACAGGGCTGGGGAGGAGGAGGGCTGGAGAAGTGAAGAGGAGGAGAGGTGAAGAGGTGGAGGAAAGGTGAAGGGGTGAAGAGGAGCAGGGGTGGAGGGGTGGAGAGGTGGAGGGGTGGGAAGGAGCAGGGACGGTAGCAGCAAACAGGGTTGAAGGTGCAGGGGTGGAGTGATGGAGAGGTGGAAAGGATGCGTCAGGGCAGGAGACACTGGGACAGCGAGGGGCTGGGAGGGGAGGGATACAGGGTAAAGGTTGGGTGGATGTGTCGGGAGATGGAGGTGGAGAGTTGGAGGAGTGGGGGGACAGTGCTGAGCTGGCAGGGGGAATGGAGAGGGACAGGGAAGGGGCAGGTGGAACACATTCACCACCCAGAGAGAGAGAGACAGAGAGAGAGAGAGAGAGAGAAAGTAAGGGAGAGGGAGCAGGACAGATAGAGAAAGAGAGGGATAGAAAGCAAGGAAGAGAAAGAGAGAGAGAGAGCAGGAGAGTAGGAAAGAGAAGGAGAGGGAGTAGGAGAGAGAGAGATAGATAGAGAAAGTGGTAAAGCGAGATAAAGGGAGAGAAAGAGAAACAGAAAGAGGAAAACCTGGATAGTGAGAAAGAGAGAGAGAGAGGGAGAGAGAGAGAGAGAGAGAGAGAGAGCGGGAGAGAGAGAGAGGACTGTCTTCCTTTGTCATCGAGCCAAAGCCCTCCAACTGCTCCATCACCACTCAAACACACTCATTAACATGCAGTACACATCTGACTTGTGGGGGAAGGGGGGGCAGGAAGAGGAGGATGAGGAGGATGAGGAGGAAGAGGAGGAAGAGGAGGTGGAGACAGAGATGAGATGCTTAGTGTGATTCATTTGTTCATTTGTTTCACCTTCATCTTTGCGATGCCTCCACCTTTTGTTTTCAGGGGGGACGGGATGACAGTTAATTACAGAAGGGAATTGGTTACAACCCCAGCGGTTAAGTCTTAATGTGGCAAACAAAATGGAAAAAGCCATTCAAATCACAGAGGAGAGGAGAGGAGAGGAGAGGAGAGGAGAGGAGAGGAGAGGAGAGGAGAGGAGAGGAGAGGGGAGGAGAGGAGAGGGGAGGAGAGGAGAGGAGAGGAGAGGAGAGGAGAGGGGAGCATAGGAGAGGAGAGGAGAAGAGAGGAGAGCAGAGAAGAGCTTAGGACAGGAGCAGAGAGGAGAGAAGAGCTTAGGACAGGAGAGAGAAGAGGAGAGGAGAGGAGGGGAGATCTTAGGAGAGGAGAGGACAGGAGAGGAGAGGAGAGGAGAGGAGAGGAGAGGAGAGGAGAGGAGAGAGGAGAGGAGAGAGGGATAGAGAGGAGAGGGGGATAGAGAGGAGAGGAGAGGGGAGAGGAGAGGAGAGGAGAGGAGAGGATAGGAGAGGATAGGAGAGGAGGGGAGGGGAGAGAAGAGAAGAGGAGATTAGAGGAGAGGGGAGGAGGAGAGAGGAGAGGAGAGAGGAGGAGATGAGAGGAGGAGAGAACAGGAGGGGAGGGGAGGGGAGAGGAGAGGAGAGGAGAGGAGAGGAGAAGAGAGGAGAAGAGAGGAGAGGATAGGAGAGCAGAGGAGAGGAGAGGTGGAAGAGAGGAGATGGAGGGGAGAGGAGGGAAGAGGAGAGGAGAGGAGAGGAAGGGAGAGGAGGGGAGAGGAGAGGAGAGGAGAGGAGAGGAGAGGAGAGGAGAGGAGAAGGAGAGGGAGGAAGAAGAGAAGAGAGGAGAGGAGAGGAGGGGAGAGGAGAGGAGAGGAGAGGAGAGGAGAGGAGAGGAGAGGAGAGGACAGGAGAGGACAGGAGGAGGGGAGGGGAGAGGAGAGGAGAGGAGAGGAGAGGAGAGGAGGAGAGGAGAGGAGAGGACAGGAGAGGAGAGGAGAGGAGAGGACAGGAGAGGAGAGAAGAGGAGAGGAGAGGAGAGGGGGATAGAGAGGAGAGGAGAGGAGAGGAAAGGAGAGGAGAGGAGAGGAGAGTAGAAGAGAGGAGAGGGGGATAGAGAAAGGAAAAGAGAGTAGAGGAGAGGAGAGGAGAGGAGAGGAGAGGAGAGGGGGATAGAGAGGAGAGGAGAGGAGAGGAGAGGAGCAGTTCGCCTGCTGAGCCTCTGCTGAGGGCAGAGCAGGGCTGATGGATGCTAATTGTTAAACATGGCTCTGCTCTGTGCACTTAGTGTAAATACGCACTGCCGTATGCATCAAATTCAAGCAAACACAAACGAAACGCACATCATTCTTCTTCAGTTTGCCATTGAAAATTACTTCTTTCAACTTCCTGTTTCAATCCCTGAGTGGAACTGCGTGAATATTTCTAAGCACAGCTGATTCGTGACATTTGTGAAAGGGAAAAAGAAGAAAAAGAAGCAACTATTTGCTTTGACTGCACTGCTGGACACAATACACACACGCTCCACATGTGCATACAGGCTACACACTCACTGTCCCTCACAGAGTGCACTACAAAGCAGAACACTTTCCTCCAAAAACCTCCATTTCCTTTCAGAATAATGTGCTAAAATCGGTGCATGCCATTTTCAAACACAAACACACGCACGCACGCACGCATGCACGCACGCGCACACACACGCACACACACACACACAAACCCATGCGCCTCCACTTGAGGTGTGTGAGTTGTGAGAAAGGGGTAATTTGTTGGACTGTGCAAATGCAGTGAAACGAGGCAGCAGGGTCCTCATTACAGACTACAGAGGAGAGTGAATGGCCTGGCAAATGGGACCGTGTAGCCGGCAACAGACCTCCCTAAACTGAGGAGAACTTCCAATGCATAAAAGGTGTTTCTTTCTTTCTTTCTTTCTTTCTTTTTGGGGCGGGGAGTGGGGGTGGTTGCTCTGAGAATGAGACAGTTCCGCACTGCGGTTGCTCTGAGGTGAGGCTCTGTGACCTGAAGGTAGAGTATCAGACTGCTCCCCACTCCTTCTGCAGTGGACATCCATTCTTCACCTCTAAGAGATGGCGAATGGTCCTCTGTAACCTGCAGCACACCTCAGTGAATTGACGAGGACTCCTGATGCATAGAAGGTGCATTTTGCTTGGAGTAGCCTCTGCCCTGAGGCCCTGTGACCTGATAGAAAATCAGACAGTTCCCTCCCTCCCTCTCTACCCCTCAATGCCCAGGACAGACAGCCTGGGTTTTCCATCCGTTCTCCACCACCGAGAAAAGAGCACAGCTTTAACCTTTTGCCGCTTGACTGTCACATCCGATTGCCATAATACAGTGCATCTCCACAGGACCTCAGTGGGAAGGTTAGCCACCAAATGTCACAGACATTAGTCAGTTAGACAGAGTGGCAGGAAGCCGATTGATGGAATTAAAAGCAAGTGCGGGAATAAAGTCCAAGATGACGCATCTCTACTTTCTGCATCATCAGTGTCCAGAGATATCCAACCCGGTTTCAGAAAGTAAAAACCTGCTGTTTTCCTTCTGCTTATTCAGCCATTTGTGTAAATATGTTCATTTAAACCAGTTAACCCTCTGAGGTCTAAGGCCTTTCAGAGGCTTTTAGGCTGCTTGCACCACCCTGACATTTTCAAGTATTTTCAACTAACAGTAAGCATCTATGCAAAAGTGGAATATATGGTTGTATTGTGAAAAGCCTGACAAGAAATAATCTGAAAAAAAAAATTGGATGTCATACAAACATGTTTTATTTAAATTGAGTATAAACACAACTGTACAAAAAAACAGGTTTCAGAGGTCTTCAAAAAGTTCAAGAAAACACACAATAAATATATCTAGCCAAGACTTTTGAAGTTTGAATCTTGTAAACAAATGTGTTGGCAGCATAAAAGTGAAAAGGGCATTTAGAAATGTTTTGTTGTTTTCATACAAAATGCAAAAAAGAATGACTATGTCACTGCCACTGCCTGTCTCATTTGAATACTAATGAGATAGGTGTGAACAAACCTCTAATGGCCCACACCCCCCTGTCAATCCCCATGTGCTCTGATAGCCCCAACCCCCCTGTCACTCTACGTCTGCTGTGTTTACCCTACCTGAAAGGGGCGTGTTGTCACCTCTGAATAGCCACTCAAGCACCGGTACTTTACATGTGAATAGCTATAGGTGTGGCTGCTACAGGCAGAGAGTACAGAATATGCGAAGATTTCTTTTCACTTTCTTTAAATTGGGCCAGCTATATAATTTATTTAATATATATATATATATTTGAAATCTGGAAGGTCTGAGGTTTCTAATGGTGTAACTTATGTGTTTCAATGACATAAACTCACAGAGTTACAGATTTGTTTTTGGAGACATGTCAAATTGCCCTCTCAAGGGCAATTAGACCTCTATGGGTTAAATGTTAAAAAGTAAGTTAACCTTGCTGACTAAAGTTTGTACTTTAACTCAACTCGAGGGTTAGCTCAACTTGAAGCTTTCTCAAGTTGAGTTAACTTACAAACTTTAGTCAGCAGGGCAACTTGCTTTTTTAGGTTTAACTAGCTGCAATGTTTAACACCTACCCTCCAGTTAAATAATACTTTCTTTTACCTTTCTCCTGCTCTTTCAGACGTTCTCAGTGTTGGGCGCCACAACTTGTACCTTCAAGCAGAGTTGTATGAAGCAGAAGTAGAAGTACTCTTACAAGTGTAATTACAACACTCGTGGTATGATACTATGGTTTCAACTTTACATCTAGAAGAGCACTTCTACTGCTATTTTATACAACTCTACCTCCAAGCAAGCAGCTAGCTAGCTAGTTCCAACTGACTCAATGACTCATGCTAGCTCGCAGGTGTAAATGGCGGAATGTCATCAGACTCCAAGGTGTAAATGGAGGAATGTCACTTCAGTTCTATAAACTGTTGAATGCTTAGTGTGCTCACTGGCATCAGCTGATGCAGACAGTGTTCGGATCCAGCAATTCACACAGTACATTGTGTGCCGTGTTAATTCAACACTTTAAAGTTGCAGAGTGTAATGTTTTTAGCAGTTTATTTCCAGGATTCATGCTGCCCATTCAAAAATGTTACACCCAGCAAGTATTCTAAGTATTCATTATGACTGGGAAAACTGCACTTTCCATACATGAAAAGGTGGATCTTCTCCATGTCCGCCATTTAGAATTTCCAGAATTTTTTAGCTGCAAAACAATGGGCAGCTAAGTTTCAATGAGAAGCATAGTTGCAATACCTTCTCCGGCCACCATCCTGGCCACCACAGTGCACCTTTAAAGAGTAGGACCTGGGTGCTACATTCGACTCCTAAAGTGTTGGATGGATTAACGCTGCATGGAGAAATTCACAGTGCAGGCAGGATGTGTTGAACTGTTTTTTTTTTTTAGCCAGGGGTGCATTCCTAGAAACCACCCTGAAACTGTGTTAGCTACTTTGTTGGTTGCAATGCAATTTCCTATTGGCAGCTACCAAAGTTGCTAACTGCTAACAAATACACTTTCCAGAAATGCACCACAGGACTGGCAAGTCTGACAATGTGCTTCCTGGGGGGGCTGGGATAATTACCACATTAAAACAAAGCTGAAGATGGCTGCCTGCCGCTGTGGAAACTACAAGATAACTCCCAAGATAAAATGAAATGTAATGACATTCACTACTACATCACTGACAAACTCATTAAACAGTAACACGGAAATATCAAATGCACAAACTCCTTTGTTACTTTCCAGATAGCAATCTCGCAGTGCATCTTCATCCAAAGAGCACGTTTGATATTATATTCATAAGGGCTGCAGATAAAAAAAAAGAAAGAAAAAGAAAAGGAAAAAGAAAAAGAAAGCAACACTGGGAAGGCAGCCCACCCGGGATGTGAGGGATTAGAAGAGAATTAATTACATTACATCACTCCCCTTAGTGCTCCATCCATCAGCAGGATATTTTACAATCTCCAAAGACGATCTGCATACACGCAGCGACATGATTACTGTCAACAGATACTGTCGTCTCATCTAGAGTAGCACTTTCAAAAAGCCCTAGACCTCTTGTATCCGCACCCTCTCTCTCTCTCTCTCTCTCTCTCTCTCTCTCTCTCTCTCTCTCTCTCTCTCTTTCACTCTCATTTCTCTTCTTTTCATTCTATCTCTCTCTCTCTCTCTCTCTCTCTCTCTCTCTCTCTCTCTCTCGTGGTGACAGAGAGGTACATGCATCATGTCATGCACACTCCTCGAGCTGCCCCTTCTTGTGTCTATGCTCTCATCTCCTGAGGCGTTTTAAGCCCCCCCCGAAGTTTCTCAACAACAGCGCATGACCTCTAAGTCAGCATGAGCCTCTCTGCTCAAAGGAAAAGAAACACATAACACATATCTGACCAGCTCCAATTCACAAACACAACAATACAAACAAATATATATACCAAGCATTCTGATCTTAGAAAAGAAAATGGCCTTAGCCTTGGTGATGTTCATTCATTAAACGTATCTCAAATCTGCAATTCTGTGATCGATTCGTTTCTTGTTCTCTTTCATGTATTTCTTTTCATCACTGATGGATTATTTCCCTGAAGATCATGTCATAAAGGCAGTGCTGTTCTTTTATGAGCCATCTTTCCTTCTCCTCAGAGGTGCTGTGGGTGCATTCCAATATGCAGACTCCTGTCCTCCACTTGCTCACTTCCCTCCTTGTGGCCTCCTGATGACGTCACCGACAACAGGATTGTATTTCAATATCTCACAAAAGTTCAATTCTAAGCTCATTTTCTCATTTGCAAACGGGATGGTGAATGAAGATGGAATAGTCCCGAAAAAGTTGTTGTGGCTAGGCTGACAGCTGACAGGGGAAACTTTATTGTTTTCTCCACGGAGGCGGGGCATCATCGAAATGCGAGGCCACAAGCACAGACCAAGGACGGGAGTCGGCATATTGGTATCCGCCCCGTAACTGTGCATCTGGTCAAGGGAAGCTTTCTGAGCTCCTCCAATACATGGGTTCTCAGTGTTTATCAACACGATGTTATGAGGAGGGGCTAGACCGTGGCAGCCAACCATGTGAGCTATTTTTTTGACCGACAGCGGTTTCCAACAGTCAGAGGTTGAGTTGTGCGCAGCTAGGTTCGCGCAGTCAGGTTATAAACAAAATTTAGAACTCATGTAATACATTGTATATAGGGGAGGCATAGTGCACATCGGGAGCTGTCCAGTGCTGAAGCCAGAATGCCCATTGAATCCCAATGCAAACTATTGTTAACAAGCTGGTCAGGGGATGCTTTCTGGGCTCTTCCAATTGATCCCTTTAGAAGTTACGTCGTCACTGAGTGCATGCGCATTGTTGGCTCAAGCTTAACACACACACACACAGACAGTACAGACCCTAAAGATAGAAGAGCTGCCGTCCTGAAGTGTGTTCTGTTGTAAAAAAAAAAGAGATCCTAAAAGTACACTTGTTAGGGAATAGGCTGTTCCAGAAGCATAGGAGATGTTTGTGGTTACAAGAAATTAAATGTGCCGTCTGTACTGAGGACACCATCAGAAATGTCTGTGTCCTGACCATCCCTTTTCTTATTTCGGAAAAAAAACAGTAATCTCAACTAATGTGCGGTACATGGTCGATTGTGCTCCAACAATGCGTGCGCAGCCCGATCACGTCACATCTAGGAGCGCTGTGGTGCGCATCGGGAGCTGTCCAGTGCTGAAGTCAGAGTGCCCATTGAATCCCAATGCAACAACCTGTCTATCTATTCATGGACCACAAGCATTCAACAAACATCAAAGCAATATTGAAAGCACTTGTTTTTTTGCCACTTTCAAAATGCTAATAAGAGGTCATTCCCCCTCGGAGGCGGGTGGCGAGCGGGATGCCGGACGGGCTGGATCAGAGCGGAGCCTGAGGGGGCAGAGGATTGAGGATCGCAGCCATGTTGACACACACACACACACACACACACACACTGAGGACTGAGGAGTACAGCCATGTTGATGTTTATGCAACCCAGTGGCTGTGCCTGCTTGGCCTGGGTAAGCCAGATTCCCACACATACACACTTGGGCACACACACACGCACACACGCACACACATACACACACGCACACACACACACAAACACACACACAACACACACACACACACACACACACACACACACACACACACACACACACACACACACACACACACACACGGGGGTAGATGACGTGACGTGTAAATTTTGCTGTCGCAGGCTCTTAAAATTAAGTAAATTCATGCTTTCAAAATTGTCAATGCTTTAAATGATTAAACTAATGTCGTTGTTGTGAAAAAGTAATGTGTAATAAATCCAGAGCTTAAATAAGTATACTTAATTTTGAGTCAAATGTCACATTTGTCCTATGGTGTGACTGAGGCAAGCCTGGTTCTCCATATTAAAACATTTTTAAATAAATAATCAAAGCTCAGTCATTTGTCTAAACAACCCTGGCATGTTTTTCAAGGTGTCTTTTTTAGCAAGTGGCAATGCTTAATTTTTTTCCTGTTTTTCTGAGACCGTATGGACTTATGAAACTTTGCCGCAGAAAACAATGTCCTGTGGTGTGAAATCATATTTTTGGTTAATTCTGTGGATATTTATCTATTGTTGAAGCTCCAGCGGTACATAAATTGTGACTTTAGCCCAGGGGTCGGGAACCTTTTTGGTGGAGAGAGCCATAAACGCCCATTTTTTAAAAAATATTTTTTGTGAGAGCCATACCATTTTCGCCATTATTTCTAATGCTAATTGTCATGCACAGAAGGGAATAAAAGTAACGCTTGCATTGGGGACAAGAAGGGAGAGCTAACGAAAGAAGAACTAAAACTACTTGTAGATGTGCTGATGTGCATTTAAGAAGCCACGCGCATGCATTATCTATCTTTTATGCATCGGAGTTGCCAATGAGCAATGAGAATGACGGAGGTGCTTCTATTCTAGCCATCAGACAGACACAGGGAAGGTGCATGAGGAGGGAGGAGGGAGGGAGAGAGAACTTCAAGACAGGATGCTCATCTTGGTCGCGCTGACATAGTTAACATTTTACAGTTGATATGTGGCTGACATGTCTATTTTTAGTAATTCGCGAAAATGCCCTACAAAGCGCGTCCCTTACCGACATGCGTCCCCAATACAGAACGCATGATTTAACCGCCAAATAGGCTACAGGGCGATTCCGTATTTCAGGGGACGAATGGCAACCCTACGTTTGCCTTCGCATTGTGGCACCAGTTATCTCGCAATCACACTAAACTGGGAAAGACTTACGTCAGTTGATTCAGCAAAAGTTCTTCCTGTAATCGAGGGAGAAGTACAGCGCTGCATTTATATCCCTCACTTGCGTTTCCTCCACTTGATTTGCCATCATAATGGCACGGTCGTGAACAGTTTCTTTGTTTTGGATACAACCGTTAGCCAGCTGAACTTTAGGTAAAGCATTACGGATGGAATGTTATCTCACACGACACGACCCAGCGCTGGCACGGCATTGTCCAATAAAAAAACGCGTTTTTCATATCTGTACAGTAGCCTTCGTCGAAGGCCTGTGCTTGGTTCAGCTGATCGGACCTGGGATTGATTAAATGCGCGATCATACTTTATATTTTGAATATTATCTTAACGTTTCGATTTCAGTAGGTCCATTTTTAATTTAGTGCCGTAACAAAATTATTCATGGCTTATTGAGTAAACAAATGACAGGTTTGTCCGAGAGCCACATGCAGTTCCCAAAAGAGCCACATGTGGCTCGCGAGCCATAGGTTCCCGACCCCTGCTTTAGACCCTTAAGAAGCCAATGGCAAGGGTGGATTTTAGATTTTTCTCTCAGAGTTCTTCAGTCAATCAATTATGTTTGGCTACCACAAGATGTATTAGTTTTGTAGTCCTTTGGTGTGACAGCCATAAAATACGTTTTGACAATAGTGTATATTTTTCATATTTTTTTCTTATGTAGATGTATGAAAATGCATCTTACTAAAGGTGAAATTGTATTTCAGTTGGCAACGACATGGCTTTAAATTAACTCAAAAGCTCAAAAGTCCTATGGTGTGATGGTAAAAGTCCTATGGTGTGATGGTAAAAGTCCTCTGGTGTGACACTTTGGAGTATCACACCAAAGGACAAACAGGTCACACCAATGGACTAGATATTTGAAAAATAGCTTTTAAAACAACTGGTACATATTTTGTTGTTGTTGTTGTTTGACTAGATAAATATTGTGTATTCAAATTACTTATTCCTTTATTGGCCTTTGGAATTTATACTTTGATGCATTGTTGATGAATATTTGCTGTTGATTTTAGATACTGTCAAATGATATAAAATGTCATTAATGGTGCTTTGAAACCATAAAATATAACAGTAACAGTGAAGGAAAGATCAGTGAGAGAGTATATAGAGGAGTATAGATGAATAAAGTATGCTGTGGAGAGCTCAATATACAGCATAAATGTGCTGTCCAGGTTGAGATACCAAACAGGCACTGGCCACTACACACTACAGGTTCAATGGTGTGACAGTCATAGCATACCTACAAAAGTGTGATGGTCATGCCAAGGTCACACTTCAGTATGAGTCTTATGAGCTCTGCAGGTTACATTCAATGACCGCATGGCTGTCATTAAGAGTTACGATAGGCTGATAATCGACGATTCAAAGACTTATAAGTGTAAAGTGTAGGTCCACTTTGACTACAACATTATATTATGATCAAAAGACAAAATAATCATGTTAATATATTTGTTTCTGGCTCAGTTTTGCATTTCTGTCCTTTAGCGTGACATGAATGTCCTACGGTGTGACATGTTTTAAATACTCAAATATTTGTTTGAGCTAAACAATATGTTTGATAAACACTGAATATTGCATTAGGGAAGAACAAATTATCGTCCCTGAAAAGTTAGTATAAATTCGGACAATTTTGAACATTTAAAAGAAAGATATCCCTGTTTTTCCTCGAAGGTTTCTATTAATCTCACATCTAATGGGAAAAAAATACTTAAATGGTAATTTCTCATTAAATTAAGACTTTAAAAAATTGCAATAAATATGAAGAGTGTAACAATGTTCATAAAACTCCATCAAGCCATTTCTATATTACTTAATGTATTTATTTCTTAACGTCACACCAAAGGACATATTTTCAGCAAATTGCTTTATGAACGTAAATAAATAATCAATGAATAGACCAACATTGTGACCACTTGGATTTTTTGAAAGATTAATTGCTGCACTATGTAGACATATACTTTTTTCCCTCATAAACAATGTTTTGTGAAAAAATGTTTTTTGCTGCCTATCCGTCATCTACCCACACATACACACACACACACACACACACACACCGTGTGTCAGCGATGTCATCCTTCCCCATACCCAGTTGCGTAGGATGTTCTCACTCCTGATAACGTGGAGGCCACCTGCTGTGTGTTTTCATTTCCACATGCTTTGTTCGTATTCCCAATGCAATGAATTACAGACGAGCAATTTAGAGACACTGTGACACAGTTTGCTATACTGAGCGTCCAGATCAGGCTATTCCCGTCGAGGAGCTACTCGGACGAAATTAAGTTTCTTCTCGTTTTTCTCCTAAAATCTTTGTCTGAACTTACAACTACAAACAACTGATTTGCTTTAGTGTTACTTTTGCGTTACCTTGTTATCACTCTTACAACAACATAAACACATAGGCTAACCTCCCCACCATCCAAATAGATTTTTGCTTTCCACCAGGCTAGCCTACATAACTTTTTTCGCGCCGAGCCCTACTCGGCTTTAGTTTCGCCTCACCTCATAGTCAATTTTACCACACTACACCAACTATCCCGCAAAAATAACCTTTTCTGCTGCATCCGCAGACCTAATTATGGCCAACTCTACCTGCGCCTGCAGTGATCTAGCTAATGCTAATGAAAGACTAGCCAAAGCCAACATGACGATTGAAACACTTAGAAGTGACATTCGCCGGCTACGTTGCGAGATAGTCATAAAATCCCATAACACCACGTTGAAACACCAAACCAGTAATACTAGCGCCAACCTAACTACACTATCTTTTCTCCCAGGCCACAGCAAACACCAGCCGAAGTCCTCCGAATCCACCGTGCTCCACTCCCGTCGCGCGTCGTAGCTGGACGGACGTGGTTAACGGCGGCAGGGGAGTACTGCAGAAATGTTCACCACCTCTAGTGACTAGCAATCGTTTTTCTGTACTTGACACAGTCATCGATGCAGAAACTGACCCTGTCCCCCCCTCCCACCAGGTGCCCAAGCCTCTACCACCAAGAGTGCGACCCAGTAGCCGCCGGACCCTCGCTACCCCCAGGCAAATCACCCGAGAGCAGCCTGCCCATTCAGAACCCCGGCGACCATCAACAGTCCTCATAGGATCTTCGATGGTTCGCCACGTAACCCTACGAAACGCCCAGACGTGGTGCCTACCTGGAGCTCTCGTAGCCGATGTCCAGTCGAATGTGCCAGACGCGCTGTCACAGTATCCTACTGCCAAAACTCTCATCGTCCACGCAGGCTCCAATGACATCCGGCTGCAGCAGTCTAAAAAACTTGAGTCCGATTTCCTCTCCCTTATTAATACCCTTCGCAGCACTGGAAAAAAATACGCTATCTCAGGCCCCATCCCCTCTGTTTGTTTCTCTGCCTTCCAGTTCTCCCGAATCCGCCAACTGCACGTCTGGCTGATGAGACACTTCCACCAAGAATCCATCTCCTACGTTGACAACTTCTCCGCTTTCTGGAACCGCCGAAACCTCTTCGCACGAGATGGAAGGCACTTAAACAGATCTGGTGCTCGTCTCCTCGCGACCAACCTGGAGCTGACCCTCGAAGCCCATCGGTCCTTGGATTGACTAACAGGTGTTTCAAATCCAAAGCACTACACCAACTTAGACACTGCGTGCCCAACAGAGAGTACTCCACTAGCTATCCACGCTGTCACTACCCGTAGGAAAGCTCGCAGATGTAGACCCTCTGGTTGTGTACACAACAACCTAATTACGATTGCACCTGAACGCATAAACAATAGCTCTACTACTTTGAATGTTAATGCTGCATTACTTAACGTGCAGTCCTTGACCAACAAAAGCTTCGTAGTAAAGCAGCTGGTCTCGGACAAAAACATAAGCTTTATGTTTCTTACCGAAACATGGCTTAAAGACGACGGGGCGGCTACTTTTATTGAGGCTTGCCCTTCCGATTACAAATTCCTTCACGCCCCGAGACTAAATAAACGAGGCGGAGGCGTAGTAGCCATACTTTTCTCCAACAAATTTAATTGTACTAAGATGAATCTGGGCTCTTTCTCTTCATTTGAATACATGGCAATGAGGGTCCAAGCAAACCTCAAACTGATTATGATTGTTCTGTACCGTCCACCGAAGTTCTCTTCGTCATTTCTATCTGATTTCTCCACCTTCCCTACTAACAATTTTCCGTTACGAGAATGTTCCCGGAACATGAGGCTTTGTTTTTTTTTCGGTTATTTTACGTTGTTTTTTGGGTCTGTTATGGTTATAATTTGGTTAACAGGAAAGTTTTTTGTTTTGTTCCCTGAACGTTTTTTTGTATGGTTCCCGGTCGGTTCATCTACGTTTTTTCACCGTTCCTTTATTCGTGTTCATGTTGGTTTTCAAAAGGTTCCCTACAACATAATAGTAACCTTCTTGCATAGGCTATTTCCCATTAGGCCTACAAGCTGCAGACATATGACAACATAATGGGAAATGCCCATAATGTTGTCATATTTCTGTAGTTTGTAGGTCTAATTCATTATTAAAGTGTTGAATGCATTTGAAATGACAAGGCAAATGTTGAAGGATGATGATGTTTAATAGGAAAATATCAGGAATACAACATAGGTAAGAGGGTAACAGTGCAACATTACAATGTTTTTTCATAATAAAATGCAAACAAGGCAGAAAAAACAAACAAACAACAAAACCAAACAATGTAAAATGCACAAAATAAGAATGAAGATGGCAAAAATGGATGTGAGTGAATATAATGTGTTTCCAGTCTTGAGGCTGAGGTAATGCCTAATTGACAAATATCAGGAATTCAACATGGGTGAGAACAGAGCAACATTATATTACAATTTCATCATAAAATGCCTTCAAGGCTCAAAGTAAAATAAATAAATAAATAAATAAATAAAAACTATAAATAAAATACAGAAAATAAAAATGTTGGTGTGTGTTTTCAGTCTTGAGGACCAGCTGACCTAAAAAGAATAATAAATAAAAAGTTTAAACCAACTTAGTAGCCTACCAATGTCATGTCAATATCATTTAATTAGCTTATTGTGACTATTAATTGATTGATAAAAGACACACTGAAGTTTAATTTACCATCTGTGTAGTCCAAATTTCAGAGTATGCCCAATGCTATTCTCAATATTCGCTTCCTGCAGGACAGAGAAGTTCTGCGTGTAGGTCTCTGCAAATGGATGTAAAGAAAGGTGGGACATTTAAATCTGAATCAAACTTGGCATAACACAGATTTACACAGATATTTTTTACGGAGAATATACCTGCTAATCTTACCTGTTATAACTTTGCAAAGGGTCAGGTTCTGGAATGCATGCACGTTCTATTCCTCCTCAGGCTGTAATGTCCCAGGACATGGTGTGTGGGTAGCCACCCACGGCGGACAGCAGCTGCCGTATTCGCCCATCCCAGGCTTTCCCAAGGTCTACAAAAATTAAAGCAGATGATGAAAATGAAATATGAAAACTAATATGGAAAACATTATGTTGTCTATCTTCATTAGCCAAACCAGTACATTATACATTATATACAGCAACACATAATTCACATAATTATGCCAAAATAATTACCATTTGGTTTCTCATTTCTGGTTGAGCTAGGCTTCTGGCTAGCTCCCCCAGCTTATGCTCTCTGCTGCACTGGACCAACAGCAGGTTGTGGCATGTTCAAAGCCATGGCAGCCTTCAAAGTCATGGACTTCCTCTCCATAACCTCCATCTTCCTTGTCATTGGCCCCATGTGCTCTTCCATGGCTACATTTGTGATATAATTCATTTTAGTGTAGGAACATAATATACACATCATACTGTATGTGAATATGTGTGTAGTAGGCCTACTTACCATGTACTTTATGAATTCTGTTATCCTCAAAAGGGTCTTCTTGTGTTCCTCCAGGACTACAGGTGGAATTGAGATGAAATTCATTTTAGTTCAAAACACTTTTGCTGTATGGACATCAACAAGTACACGGAGCGCATACACTTTATAACAACAGCAATACCAGAAGCCCCCTCCTCTTTACCATTCCAGATGTTTTTGAATGGATGATGTTTGTGCCTCAAATCTTCCGAATGGCTGGGTGCTGTGCCATGAGTTTGGGAGGGAGTTGCAGCTTCACAGCTGTGAGGCATTTACATATCTGGATAGAAAGATGACACTAATGTCATTCCTTTAATAGTGGGCTTCTTATGCATATAATTTCAAAACATAAACCCATACTAACACATCAAATAACTGAAAAAACGTACATGATGGTGGTGGAGGTGTAGATCTGAAAAGAAAACGAAATCTCAGGTCAGGTCACTCGTCCATCTCCACCGGGTGTGGAATGTGTTGAGGTCCATGGTGTTGTCTTCTGCCTGAGCCTGGTCTCTCCTTGCTGCGTCTCGCACAGCCTGTACAGCAGTAACATGCAATAATATAATGCAAGCAATTTGTACGCAATGAAAAGTGGGGAAATTTAGATACAACAACACCACCAACACAGATTACAACACCAACATAAATGTAAGCACACAATTTCAGTTTACAAACATACTTGACAAAAATACACACAGGATTAAAACTGATGAGTTAAGAAGATACATAGTATGACAGTAGCATTGCATTCAATCGAGCAGGAAGGTTTGATGGTAACTTGTGCCTGTGGCTGGTATACTAAAATGGATAAAATGAACTACAATGCATGTCAAAGACTTAGCAGTAAATGAATCTACACTAGAAATACACCCCCACCCCCATGCCACTCTAGCTCCACACAGCCTGCTGCAACACACACACACACACACACACACACACACACACACACACACACACACACACACACACACACACACACACACACACACACACACACACACACACACACACACAC
The DNA here is from genome assembly GCF_034702125.1 of Engraulis encrasicolus. Classification (NCBI taxonomy): domain Eukaryota; kingdom Metazoa; phylum Chordata; class Actinopteri; order Clupeiformes; family Engraulidae; genus Engraulis; species Engraulis encrasicolus. Next base: position 22,166 of record NW_026945558.1, on the reverse strand, counting down.
ACACACACACACACACACACACACACACACACACACACACACACACACACACACACACACACACACACAATGCTCTATGCACTACAGTATGTAATTCACATGGCTTGTGTTCTTACCAGCAGTTTAGGTCAGCTCCATTCAAATGGCAGATTTGAGGGGTTCTTCAGGATTTTTGTGGGGGTGGGTCTTCTCAGGTGAGGGCCAATCATAACGTGCCAAGAACTGATGCAGCAAAGGCAGTCAGCCGTGAGTCAACAGCTAGGGGCATTTGCATTTGAATAAGCCTAACTGAAGTCACAGGCAGAGATGTGTCTGCATTATAGACACCCTGATCTGTGATGCTTTCAATAGCATTAGACCTACCAAAAGACAATATCTCGCACTGAACTGCCTTTACTTTAATCAAATTTATGAAAAGCTGTGCTGTCATTGAAACTGATGCTTTATCGCCTTCAATGACCTATTTATAGATTATAGGTCTGTGTACAAATGTAGTCAGAAACACTGCAAACACAACGACAAACAGGTTTGTACAAGATAAAATGCAGTGGCCAGCTACCATTTAATATGTGGACTCTTTACAGCCAAACTTACATGCTAGACACTCCAGCCTATCACACACACACACACACACACACACACACACACACACACACACACACACACACACACACACACACACACACACACACACACACAACACACACCACACACACACACACACACACACACACACACACACACACACACACAATTAAATGGGCCTATTTGGAATGAAACATTTAACTTTGTATTCTTTGGAGACGCAGGTTTGTGTCCCTTCACTGAATTAAAAGCAAATAGGCTATGATATATCCTATTTTGCATTTCACTCTTTGCACTTTGGTGCAATAATGGTAATGAATAATTAATAAATTATAAGAAATAAATAAAAAAAAATGGCATAGGCTGACCTTACTTAGGCCGGAAACAACCGAAAAACAACTTAACATAACGTTGTGGATTGGTAGCAGCGTAACTACTAGCTAACGTTTCATATGAGTAGTTCCCTGAAAGTCCAAGAACGTTAGTATTTGTTTGGTTTGTACCGTAACCAAAAGGAACGTTTTTAAGTGGTAGATTTTTGGTTTGGTTATAACCAAACCTTTAGAAAACCAAAGTCAAACGTTTTTTTTCCGTTCTCTGTTACTAGGGTTCATGTCGGACGTACTTACTAACTATGATAAAGCAATAATTGCTGGCGACTTTAATATCCACGTAAATAAATCAGATGACGCAATAGCCAAGTCTTTCTTAGACACATTAAATGGATTCGGTCTCGTCCAGAATGTTACAGAACAGCCTACCCATCGGAAAGGCAACACACTTGACCTTGTTATTTCACATGCGCTTGATATCAACAATATATCGGTCACGGACGTCGGCCTCTCCGACCACCACTGTGTGTTTTTTGATTTTGACATTTCAACACAAATTTTGCACA
>NW_026945558.1:0-20583 GCF_034702125.1 Engraulis encrasicolus | reverse complement strand
TGGGGGAACGGTGAGGTCGGTTATGATTGAAGAAAGAAATTAAAAACCGTGTGCATATCACAGATGCCTGCTGTCATAGGCTAGACTTAATGGGGGAAATCCGTCTGTTGGGACACGGGAAAAGAGTCCGTGTGCTTATCACAGATTGTGCCAGTCATGGAGTTACTATGAACATAAATGGGCGAAATTCTACGCGCCCATCGCGGAAGCGGGGAAATCCACGAACAAAAGGAATGTCTTCGAGGCGGCCCTCTGCAAAATGACCTGCTAAATCCGATGCAGTTTGTGCCTTTGACACAGAATAAAGCTTCAGCTACCAGATTCCTGTTAGACTATTCATTGCTGGATCACTGCAATGCGAGGTGAGGTCGCGGTTATGATTGAAAAAAACATCCGTGTGAATATCACAGGTGCCGGCTGTCATAGAGATTCAATGGGGGAAAAATCTGTGTGCTCAAACACGGAATTTCAGCAAAATCCGTCCTCCCAGACACAGATTTTGAGTTAAAAAATCCGTGCTTGAGGACACAGATCCCGTGGAGATCGGGTAAGCCAGATTCCGTCCCCTACACACTTGCACACACACACACACACACATTCACACACACACACACACAGACACAGACACAGACACAGACACAGACACACACACACACACACACACACACACACACACACACACACAGACAGGCACGCACGCACGCACGCACGCACGCACGCACGCACGCACACACGCACACACACACACACACACACACACACACACACCCATGAACATACACATGTAAACAGGATCTCCATTGCCCGGACTCAAATGCAAACAAGCTCTCTTCCCAGCTGAGAAATCACCCTGCACAGTCCCACTACGGATGCTGAGTCTAAGTAGCAGTGTCATCCTTCCCCATACCCAGTTGTATAGGATGTTCAGACTACTGATAGCGTGGAGGCCACCTGAAGTGTGTTTTCATTTCCACATGCTGTGTTCGTATTGCAACGAATCACACATGAGCAATTTAGAGACGCTGTGACACAGTTTGCTACACTGAGTGGTCATACAGTACCACAAACTGGCCAGTGCTCATGGGTCCAAGGGCTTGAATGTCAGTGTCAGGGTATGTCAGTGGCCTCATTCCACCTCTCTCACCCAAAAAGTTCAAAGTTCTTTATTTGCCATTTGTGCATGGACTAGTCGTCCCACTCACTCGCTGCAAATAAAAGTTAACAGACATTACATTACTTAGCATAACATTTAGCTGATGCGTTTTATTCAAAAAGACTTATTTGGCCTATACAGGGTGTTATAGGAGCTCACGTAGAGCTATTGTGTGAACCAGGAATCACCTGACGCGTTTTAGAAACAAAGTCCACAAAGGGATCTTATATGCAAAGAGTTGTTCGTGTATTCCATGAAAAACGTGAGCCATTACCATCAGGCCGCTACACCACAGACAGGAAATGGTCAAAGCCATTAGCCCTTCCGGGTCAACACCTAACATCAACAGTTTAGTTCCTACCTATATACCTGAATCTCCACAGTGACACCCAGTGTACAAATGCAGACATTACACCTTGGCTGTAGCAAAGTGGCTGCTACACAGGGCATTGGTTACAGTCCCTGGAGCAGCGTAGGGTTAGATGCCTTGCTCAAGGACACCTCAGCCAAGGAGTGCAGTAGGGAGTGCAAGGGTGGGATTCGAATCTGCAACCCTCTGATCTAAAGCCCATCTCCTTAACCACTATGTCTGTCCATGAGAAATACACCTGAAGAAAGGCATAAACTGTATCTGTAAAAGAGCCAGATGTCTACCTATTCAAATCCCCATCTTCTTGCTTAATGTCCGTATGTGTGTGTGGGGTGTGTGTGCGTGTGGGCAGGTGGCGTTGTTATAGAGCACTGCTGAATTAGTTTTATGATACTTGTGTTAGTCTTTGCCCTTGCTGTAACTGCCTGGCATGTGTGTACAGCAAGAAGAAAATCATCATCAGCAATATGCACACCAATATTGTTCTTTTGTTCATAACCAGGCCCAAGGGATTATAATATTGTGGATATCTTTAGACTATGTGAGGCATGCATGGCTATTGTATCAGTGTTGTTGTGGAGATGATTTTTTTTAGCTTTTCAGGGATGATCTTTTGCATTTGTTAGCCAGGTCATTTGACTGTCTTCGGTCATTATCAAGTTTTTTTTTTTTTACTTTGTTGTCAGAACCCCCCACTACCATCACCCACCACACACATGTTCAGTTATTTCTGATGCATGTACTTCCCCCACCATCCTAAACCCCGCCATACACTCAAATACACTCACATGTACCAAACACGACACATACCAACTAAAAGCTTACTGTATTTCTCTCTTCATCCCCATCCTCTCTCTCTCTCTCTCTCTCTCTCTCTCTCTCTCTCTCTCTCTCTCTCTCTCTCTCTCTCCCCCTCTGTTCTGTCAGGCTGATAGATGGCTCAGTGGGGACTCAGGGGAAAGATTAGCTTATCAAGTTCTCACAGCGCTGCTCCACACAGATCAATGCCTCACCATTGTGGCTGGAAGCGAGCCCAAACAAGGACTTTTGATAACCTATTGACCAAAGGTAAGCACCCCCGACAAAACAAATACAGCCCTTCCCCATATGCATACCTGTATATACTATACGCCTTGCTACACACCAAGCCAGAGTGTGGCTGCTACAGGGCAAGGCCTCCCCTCTTCTTCACCTGAGAAACAACTGTGTGGGGGGTCGTGGGAGGCTCAGGGCTTTTAGCTTTCATTGTGCAGTAATGATGAATAATGGAGCATTGATGAGAGCTACCGCGAAGGCATGAAGACGGCGGGAAAATAAATTGCCAAGAGTCGGCTTGTAAGAGCAAGGCTGACTGACGGTGATCCGCCTCCAAGCGTTTCTGCAGATGACGGCGAGATTGTCGATTGTTGAAAGCAGCAAGATGTTGAAACAGCTCAACCAGGCATGTGCTGGCCAGGATGGTCTGCTTTTATGTTTTCTGTAGTTGTGATTCACTTTGAGGAGGTGTAGAATGATTCGTTAAGGATGAGGAGTTACAGAAGTGAAACTTAAGTGTTAGTCTTACCATAACTTTGGGGTATGCAACAGGGTCGCTCAGATATGGCTCATACTTGGTTATGTAGGACGTAAAAATCTCCAATGGGCACCCAAGAACAACCTGAAAAATAGAGTTCAGCAAAGGTTAAAGCTATACAGTACACAGTGTAATCTCGCAAAATAGGCTGCTTGTACTTGTTAATTTTTTTCAAGTCCAAATCTATACTCTGTCTGTTGATCTGTCTCTGTTTATTACAGCGCAAAATAATTATCCACATTATAAGCAGGCTGTTTACTTTGAAAAATTGTTCGCATCGGGTTGAAAGAGCGAATTAGGACTCACATTAAGCCACGAAAGTCAGAAATTGCATCAGGTGCTCTGGTAACCTCAAAAGCCTCTGCAGAAGCCAAATGATACAAACGTACAAGATGGGTCTGCAAATGTGATACGCAAACAGCACAGCTTCTAAATAGGGCAAGTCTGGCACTGAGAGAATAATCATTAGCAAAACAGCAGAACCAAGGTAAACACGTAGAGTAGAGTAGAGTAGAGCAGAGCAGAGTAGAGTAGAGTAGAGTAGAGTAGAGTACAGTAAAGTAGAATACAGTAGAGTAGAGTAGAGAAGATTAGATTAGAATAGAGTAGAATACAGTAGAGTAGAGTAGAGTAGAGTAGAGTACAGTAGAGTACAGTAGAGTAGAGTAGAGTAGAATACAATAGAGTAGAGTAGAGTAGAGTAGAGTAGAGTAGAGTATATTACAGTAGAGTAGAGTAGAGTAGAGTAGAATACAATAAAGTTAAGTAGAGTAGAGTAGAGTAGAGTAGAGTAGAGTAGAGTAGAGTAGAGTAGAGTAGAATAGAGTAGAATAGAATAGAGGAGAGCAGGGTAGATGAGAGTAGAGTAGAGTAGAATAGAGGAGAGGAGAGTAGAGTAGAATACAGTAGAGTAGAGTAGAGTAGAGTAGAATACACTCGAGTAGAGTAGAGTAGAGTAGAGTAGAATACAGTAGAGTAGAGTAGAGTAGAGTAGAGTAATGTTGTGTGGTGTGAGTATCCGTGTGTGTGTGTGTGTGTGTGTGTGTGTGTGTGTGTGTGTGTGTGTGTGTGTGTGTGTGTGTGTGTGTGTGTGTGTGTGTGTGTGTGTGTGTGTGTGTGTGTGTGTGTGTCTGTCTGCACGTGCGCCTGTGAGTGCACAAGCATACGCACGAACATGCCCATGTGTGTGTTTAATTTCATAGCCTATCTTATCCTATTTCCTATCTTTATTCATTTCTAATTTAACCCAAATGTAACTACAAGGTTGTGGTAAGCTGCAGTCATAAATCTCCCATTTAACAGCCCAGGGCCTTGAAGAAACAGCCATTACCATCATTCAATGTGTTCAATTTTCACTTCAGCCCAGGCTGGCAAAGACATCAGTCTTCGTATAATTACACAAATGGTTCTGTTCTTCAGAAATACAGAATTACAACCACTGTCTAGTGTTGAGTGCTTATAGAATCGATCAACTGCGTCTGTAGCACAAGGCGGTGCATCTGGGATGTTGGGAGGGTTGGACGGGGTCAAAAAATCAGACTGGGCATTTTCAGTCACGAACAGTCCGCCAGGCATTGATAGAGACAATGACAGACAACATTTCTAGTCACCTATTACAAGCTTGACCATACAGGCCAAAATGAATATTTAAATCTAACTCTGAGAGGTTAGCTGTAGCAGCATAAGGACTGATACCACTACATTAGGGGAGGAGCAGGCCAAAATCATCAATAGCTGGGTCTCTTAGCGTCCAAAAAGGGCCTAATCGTTACGCGCTGGATAGAAGCACCAAAATCGGTGTAGACCTTCCTTAGGGTGTTCTCCATCAGTTCAGAAGGGGTGCCCCAAATTTCAATGTCATTAAGGTCATTTTTATGGGGTAAATCCAAGATGGCTGCCCAAAACCAGCCAATAGTAGTAAAATGCTGTACTGCCTGGACATAATGTTGTTATGGGCCAATCCACCTATTTGTGTGTGATGTATACAAACTGAACTTTGAAAATATGTGCAAAACTTACCATAAAAACAACGTTATATATGTCTTATTTAGATTCAAAAACAGGAAAATCATAAAAACCATGGTCAGAATGAGATCACTCTACAATTGAGAGCTCATTTCTGGGCATTTAGCTATTGAACCAACATTCATTAAGAGTTTTAAAAATTTGCAGTGGGTCATATCTATAACATCCAAAAAGAAAATTGTGGTTAGAAAATTTAGGGGAGAAGAGATAAACCCTTGAACTTGGCCACACATAACTGTCCCAATGTTAGCATGCTAGCATTAGCAGGTTCAGACACTTAGTCTGCTCTTCAGATAAAGATGGCAAACAATAATTTTAATCCCACTTACACATGCGCGCACACACACAAACTACTACTACTTCCTTAGGACCCCCTCAATGATTTAACCCTAGGAGTCCAACTGAAATATATTCATATCAATCAAGTCAATAATACATGTACATATCAAGTGTCAGTGACAGCTGTCAAATGACAAATGTATGCTGATTAATGTTCAGATATGTATATCACAGTCCTAAGTGTACAATGGAGTGATAAGGGCATTTATGCTTAGGAAATTATGAATAATCAATATGCAATACACCATACATACAGTATATTGACAGATACTTTGTTTTAAAAGAGCAAAATGGTAACATGTCTGTTTTTCCATCTACTTTTGGCTTTAATCTAGATGACATGTTGGCTACCTAACCACTTAATTTATTGTTTGATCGTTATTTTTTATTTGTGGGTGTGGTCCTTTGTTTAAAACATGTCTGCCTGCCTTCCCTCTCTCACATAGGCTACTAAAATAGTCTTTCAAAAACTTAAAACAACAGCATGTGGAAATCCTATTGGCTTTGGAGGGCTAACGTCTATAAGACTATACTGTACTCTACTGTATTGCACTGTACTGTACTCTACTATACTGTACTGTACTGTACTGTACTGTACTGTAATGTGATATACCGTACTGTACTCTACTGCACCGTGCAGTATGCTACTGTACTGTACTGTACTAGACTGCACCGTACTGTATGCTACTGTACTGTACTTAACTAGACTCCACCGTACTTTATGCTACTGTACTGTACTGTACTTTACTTTACTGTACTGCACCGTACTGTATGCTACTGTACTGTACTGCACCGTACTGTATGCTACTGTACTGTACTGTACTGTACTATACTGCACCGTACTGTATGCTACTGTACTGTACTGCAACCTCTCCTTTACTGACTGGCAAAAGTGAATATGGAAGGCCTTTACTGCGATATTCTAATGTTGGTTGTCAAGGTGGTACTCGGAGAGCTCAATATTTTCTCAGGGGGTACTTCACACAAAAGGTTTGAGAACCACTGATGTAGAGCATTCTGAGGACATGTACAATATTATGCAAAAAGGTGTAGTGGGAATGAGTTATGTTACTGTTACCACTCAAAATCTTGAAGGTTAAAAAAAGTCTTGTGGCATTTTGTTTGGGGGGGCGGGGTATGATCGACTATTCTTCCGCCCAGACTATTTATGTGCCTTGCGTATCAAGAAAATGAGTCCAGGTAATGATTTACTTTCATAGTATATACCATATGAGAAGTGTTGTTCTATATAGATATTTCTCCTATGGGTAAGGGTGGCAAAAGACCTACAGTACATGTTGTCCATCAGCTGTCAGTTTTGATAGCAGTTTAAGTACTCAATGATTACTGAGCTAACTAATACAACTTTTGACACAAGTACTAGGTGAGGACTTGTCTGCAAATAAACATTTTTTTTTTATCTCTGTCTTCTTACTCAACATACACTAAGAAATCATTCCCATTTAATTTGAACTGAAGCCATACTGTGGCCTACATGTAGGCCTTTATTGAGTAATCTGTAATGCCATTCTAAAGATGACTGAAATGCTCTCACAATATGCACTTGTAAAAATATAGAATTAGGTGATCTTATGGGGTTCTTCATACATATGGACAGGCGCGGAGTGGCCGTCGGGAGATCGGGGACTTGTCCCGGAGGGCCGCGGCCGTGAAATGTAATAATGCGATCACACCGCGCTTTCAACCGGCCCCGAAGTTTAGATATTAAACCTGTTAGCACTGACTTCCCACTTTCCACTTCCCTGCATTTCAACATAGCTGACTAGCCAGTATTTATACCGTATACCAGACGGCAATACCTCACTGACGGTGTCAAACAGTAAATTGGCCACACCCCTTCTCTACTGATAATTTTCATACACCGTAGATCGCGGAAGTTTACAAGATCTTAGTAACGCAGTTTCGTTTTCAGTATCTGAAGAACCTGTGATATGTATATTGGTTAACAAAGGATGGAAATATTAATAAATTATGATTTATTTTCCGATTTCCACACGACTGTTACAGTTTACAGTCTTTCCAGTCCACATTTACTTGCTCTGTGGTTATTGACTTGGGTTACGAACAGACTCCACCAAGTGGTAAGGAAGAGAACTGCACCTAACAGAAGCAATGGGTTTTGTTTTGATTTGTTAGACCTACCAGTATATCTCCTTATAGTCGAAATATTATTATTATCATAAATATATTTATATGTGGTACATTTAGGATGTAGCCTTTGTCTGAAGAAATGGAACCAAATAATTACCACACAAGATTCTGATGTGACCAGTGCTGGGTGTGTAGGATAAGCTGTGGATTAAAGTAGAGTGATTGCAAGAAACAAAGACATTTGCTGCGACAAAGACAACGTTGTAGCCCCTTAATGCGCGCCGTACCTCCAGTGGCACGCTGTAATAAACATTGAAATCTAACTACCATAGCACTACAATACTATGACACAACACAGGCCCTTTAGTAATGCACCACGACTTAGTCATTACCATACTGGTAACAATGAATTTATAAAGCCGCGCCTTAAGGGGTTAAGGTAGGCCTACACCGTTTGGTTATTAATTTTGTTGACTTATGGTTGTGCTTTGAAGTAGCCTAGGTTTGGCTTATTTGCTGCATGGTGGGTTTATTGCACAATGTAGACAGACTTTTTGTAAGCTATAGGCTACTATACTAAGTTTATACCTATTTTGTAAGCCTACTCTTCTAAAAATCCCCACACTCAAAACTTTGTGCCCATGCTCATCCTGTCTTCCTTAAACGATATTTCAATTTCAAACTGTCAAAATGACATTGGAGTGCACATTTGCATGGAACAGTAGCGTGATGTAGCCTAACCTATAGGCCTATGAATGCTTTGGACTGTGATGATGGCTCCAGTGGTGTAGTCTACTTTTTGAAGTGGGTATACTGTATATTTGAGCATTTTTTGATGTGTGTATAGTCTACTGTATATATTTGTGCTATTGTAAATAATGGATCAATCATATTTAAGTGGGTATACTGTAATCCCTGAAATTTTGAAATGGGTGCGTATAATATACCTGCGTTTTACGTAGACTACACCACTGGCTGTGCATTTCATCAAGGTGTAGGCTACAATTCTCCACTTCAGGTTGATATTTTGATAACACTAATGTCCACATGTAGTACGACTGCAGATTTCGTGGCTTTTGTCTTTTTGGTTAGGAAACCATGTTGTTCGCTTTGTTTTTTCTTTTTTTTTTTTTTTAAAAGAGGGCCGCCAAAGGGAAAATTCTCCCGGTGGGAAAAGGTGGGCCACTCCGCCCCTGGATATGGAAAGGTCCTGTCCTTTACCCTCTCTCTGTTATCTGCTATGGAAATTAGAGGATGGGGAACCTGCTACCTGGGGCATCTTGCACTGACACTATCCCATTCAAATCGAGCATTAGCAGCAGTCTATTCTCACCATAGTTTTTGTGTTGGCAATGCTCATTTTAATTCAGACCAAGAATCTTCTCAAATCGTTCACAATGTTACATGCTGTCAAGCACGTAAGCACAGACTCACCCATACTTTCACACTATGTACATTTTGTAGTTTTATCAATCTGGTCTAGCAGGCTACCCTTGCTTCATCTCTTCTGAGGACTATATTAACATTGTCAGCTAAGTATAATGTCATGTAATAACAATGTAATGCGTTACCAACATGACATATTGTATATGACCTGGTAGACATTTTTTTTTTCAAAGGGCACCCCTTCTAGGATGTCTTCAAATCAGTCAAGGAACACGTGTACCGAATTATATGCTTCTATCCAGCGCGTAACGATTTCCTGGCTTAGAGCCCCTACTACAACAGTCCACCGGGCAAATGCCCTGTATAGCTTATGGCCATAATCATCAACAGTCCACCGGGCAAATGCCCTGTATGCCTCATGGCCAATCCAGCAATGGATGCTTGCCATGCAATTGTATTTGCTTTGTTTTTCCTCAGAGAGGCGAAGCGTCATAACTTCACTGTCCTGCTTCTGCATCATAAAACATATCCATCTAACCAGCTATTGATCTCTCTCTCTCTCTCTCTCTCTCTCTCTCTCTCTCTCTCTCTCTCTCTCTCTCTCTCTCTCTCTCTCTCTCTCTCTCTCGCGCTCTGCCTCTGACGAGGGAGATAATGATGGCTGTGCAGCAGGATCGTTTGAAAGAGATTTATTCTGGAAGTTGTTTTCGAAGTTTATTCGGCATGAAAAGGGCCAGCTTCTATATGTAATTATACTCCATCGACAGCTTCTATATGTGCTGACTTGTCATGGGCAGATACTGAGAGGCAGGGGATAGTAGCAGCCAGCTGGGACTTCCTTAGACCTGTAGCCAGGGAAGCCGGGGCCAGGGGGGGACAAAGGAGCAAGTTGTCCCAGGCCCAGGTAGAGAGGGCCCCCAGAACTGGGTCCTCATTACATTACATTGTGAGCCTACTGTATGTATTGGGTGGGTTGGTGGGTTTCTTATAGGTGCCTTTGTCCCGGGGGCCCGGGCAGAACTGTCAGCATCCCTGCTAATAGCCACAGTAGAAATGTATAGCTGCCTGCAGTCCCCACTGAAGCCATTTAAAAAGCATCACAGACCACATCAACAGACCACATCACAGACCACATCAACAGACCACATCACAGACCACATTAACTGGTGTGCTGTATACGGCTTGTTATTGAAGCCACAACATACCGTATGCTGATTGGTCAATGACTCATTTTTCTCTCTATTCCTGCTCATCCTAGAGTTGTCTGGTGTGTAGTTCACCCGGTGGGGAGCCTAGTCTATAACGAGGTTTTCACACTGTACTATGCTATAACATACAAAGTGGCAGCCATCTGTCTTGTCTTGTCTATCTGTGTGTCTGTCTGTCTGTCTGTCTACCTACCTACCTGTCTGTCTGTCAGTCTGCCTGCCTGTCTATCTTTCTCCCCCCCCCCCTCTCTCTTCTTGTCCATCTCTTTCTATTGCGCCCTCTAATCCGTCTCAAGGGCTTGCTTTAGGCCAACCACCACTTTATACTATATATGCCTTCTGTAGATAACAGCTACATTATCATTCCTCACCACCACAAAGGAGCAACAATAAGATTTGTGGGTCATTTCACATGAAATCAGACGCTTTGGGACCCGACCGATCCGGATTTCAATCATACTTGGTGTGCCTTTTTAGTAGCAAGGTAGCACCCCAGAACTGCATTGGTTTGAATCTGACACTAATATTAAGGGAGAAACAGACTAGGAAAGGTTCACATTTTAGGGTAGGACACTATACATTTAGCCTTGAATATATCAGTCAGTGTTAGTCACAAAAAGATGCCTGTGGTATTGTTTGAAAGCTCTTTTCTGGCTCTACATATTACACAATCAGCTTGGAATACAACAACTCTCAGAATATGAATTATGATAAATTGAAAAATTAAAAATTGAATATCTAAAAAACCTATATCTTAAAATGGCCAGTTCCTTGTCCAAACGTAGCCGGCAATGTCATTAGCAACACCTCAAATGCTGGTGTTCGGTTCTTTATTCATTTCAGAGAGAATTTGACTCACAAATATGGCATCATACAGACCACTTACTAATAATATGGTAATACCATAGTAGCATCACATGACAAAACAAAAACAAAACAAAAATGGTCAGTTTCCATGGTCCCAGGTTTCAGAAACTAAGGCAGATGTCCATTTATACACACCAAATGATGATATGTGAATGTTTGAACATTCCTTCTCTGTGTACCTGTGTCATCTTCCCTTTACCGTACTTTAAAGAGATAATCAATGGCTACACTCTCATTTTTTACTCTACCAGTGCATTTGAAGCAGCAGCTGTGTCTTTCGTAGATAATGTATAAGTATGTCCCGTTGCAGTTAGGTTCCACTACCAGAAGCACATCCTGATGATCCATGACAAGTCTATCTGGTCTGAAGGGAAAAGTGAAGGATGGAGATGGTCCATGAGGATGCAGGAAGTTCAGTTTCACCTCTCCAGTGCTCGGCATACATTCCTCAACACATGCTAGCCACCAGTTGCCATCATATACAGCTACAACATACCCTTTGATGCTTGAAAATGTAACACATTCCTTTACTGAGCTCACTCTTTCAACTCCTTCTCTGAATGGCCTAATGTCCATTGACAATGGGCAGAAGCTGTGTAGTTTTTGAGTACCTGGAATAGTTCTTGCAGATTCAAACCTCTTCAACAGGTTCTCAGCTTCATGATGGTGCATCTCTCTCAAGAACATCCATTGCCAGTTTGCCACAACAGAGATGTACCATCATGAAGCTGAGAACCTGTTGAAAAGGTTGGAATCTGCAAGAACTATTCCAGGTACTCAAAAACTACACAGCTTCTGCCCATTGTCAATGGACACAGTGGAAGTTAGGCCATTTTCAGCATTCAGAGAAGGCAGAGTTGAAAGAGTGAGCTCAGTAAAGGAATGTGTTACATTTTCAAGCATCAAAGGGTATGTTGTAGCTGTATATGATGGCAACTGGTGGCTAGCATGTGTTGAGGAATGTATGCCGAGCACTGGAGAGGTGAAACTGAACTTCCTGCATCCTCATGGACCATCTCCATCCTTCACTTTTCTCTTCGGACCAGATAGACTTGTCATGGATCATCAGGATGCGCTTCTGGTAGTGGAACCTGTAACTGCAACGGGACATACTTATACATTATCTACAAAAGACACAGCTGCTGCTTCAAATGCACTGGTAGAGTACAAAATGAGAGTATAGCCATTGATTATCTCTTTAAAGTACGGTAAAGGGAAGATGACACAGGTACACAGAGAAGGAATGTTCAAACATTCACATATCATCATTTGGTGTGTATAAATGGACATCTGCCTTAGTTTCTGAAACCTGGGACCATGGAAACTGACCATTTTTGTTTTGTTTTTGTTTTGTCATGTGATGCTACTATGGTATTACCATATTATTAGTAAGTGGTCTGTATGATGCCATATTTATGAGTCAAATTCTCTCTGAAATGAATAAAGAACCGAACACCAGCATTTGAGGTGTTGCTAATGACATTGCCGGCTACGTTTGGACAAGGAACTGGCCATTTTAAAATATAGTTTATTTAGATATTCAATTTTTAATTTTTCAATTTATCATAATTCATATTCTGAGAGTTGTTGTATTCCAAGCTGATTGTGTAATATGTAGAGCCAGAAAAGAGCTTTCAAATAACACCACAGGCATCTTTTTGTGACTAACACTGACTGATATATTCAAGGCTGAATGCATAGTGTCCTACCCTCACATGTGAACCTTTCCTAGTCTGTTTCTCCCTTAATATTAGTGTCAGATTCAAACCAATGCAGTTCTGGGGTGCTACCTTACTACTAAAAAGGCACACCAAGTATGATTGAAATCCGGGTCGGTCGGGTCCCAAAGTGTCTGATTTCACGTGAAATGACCCTTGTGGGGATTTTGGTCGCCTTGAGGCCAAGCCCCCACATGCACAGTAGAGCAGAGAGCAGAGCGTATTGTAGCATCGCAGGCAGCAAATTGGTAATTAAATTTCATTGTTAGTGCCAGAGTGCATGGCAGCTATGATGGAATTTATGAGAGACCCAGATTCCCATGCGTCTTAAGAATAACCACTTGGGGGTCTTGGATTATCTCTCGTGCCGATGAGGCAATCGGATTTTGGCTGTGAATGAACAATGCAAGCAATTCATCTTAACTCTGTAATTTTCTATAATTAGCCAAGGAATTGTGTAAAAAATAAAACACACTTGATTTTTTCACTTGAGTCTGGAAAAAAAAATGTCTCGACTGACCAAAAAACAAAAACAAAACAAAAAACAGCCAGATGGTGTGTCTCATGTCTGAGAGCCGAGACAGACAGAGTTTGTTTCATGTGTCTAAAACCCATGCACGTCTTTCCAGGGCCGTGGACAGCTTTGGTCGGGTTCAGGACAGTCATTTGAAAGTGCCCCACACCCAATAATATATACAATTTGTACAGTGTATGGGGGACCCAATTCTTTGCCCCTCAGCACACCGAACCCTCATTAGTGGCCCCTATAGGGTCCCCAACCGGTGGCCTTGGTAAAGAAGCTTATTAAAGTTGCTAAAAATGAATCATCTGAATAATCATGATTTCAATATTGACCAAAGTAATAGGGGCAGCCGTGGCCAAGTGGTTAGAGAGTTGGTCTTTCAATCTAGGGGTTGCTGGTTCGAATCCCACCTGACCTCTCCCTACATCTCCATCAATGTGCCCTTGAGCAAGGTACCTAACCCCACATTGCTCCAGGGACTGTAACCAATACCCTGAACAATAATAGTTGTAAGTCGCTTTGAATAAATAAAAGCGTCAGCTAAGTGCAATGTAATGTAATGTAATTGTGATCATGATTTGATCCACAATTCAGCAGCATACTAGTTGCAGCTGTAGTAGATTATCAAACATGAGATAAATGAAGTGATTGCATTGTCTTACCAAAATACATGGGATCCTTTGGTCGGTTGATGCGATTGGTTAGCTTGAAGAAGATGAACACCATCACCAGAACAGCCACTCCAATCTGCAGGATGGCGTAGGGCCTGCATGGTGTTACAACACTTTACTAGAACACCCTCGGGAAAATAACAAGCTCAACACACGTCTTCTTATTTCTTTCTTTTTTTTAAATGTAATCTAAAAAAGTAATCAAATGTTCAACCCAGTTCAATTCAATCTCCTGAATTGCATACGGCCTGTGTGTTGTTATAACACTTCACAAGTGCACCCCCTTGAAAAATTACAAGCTCAACACACGTCTTCTTAGTTCTTTTCTTTCTTTTTTTTACAATGTAATCTCCCACAAATTTTCCACCTCATTTTCTTTTCCAATTAGTTTCTATCTTTATGATGTGCCGTGTGTACTCTGTCCACAGCTCTAAATTAGTGAGCAGAGATGAATTGGCTGCGATGGAGGAGGCGATAATTACACTAACACCCAGCGCACCAAGGAGACATGATGCAAAGTCGTGAAAGCCTGTGACGAACCTACATGCATGACAGATGTGAAGAGCCTTCACTTCACTTCAGCTCAGCCTACAGGGATAGAAACTGACCCCCTTTAAAATCAGCTAGCTCTGTATTTCCAGTTTATTATCTGCAGTAAAATTTTACCTCCGTTTAATAATCTGTTATAATATATGACATCTAACAGCCTACTACTACACACGGTCTGCTCTGAAACTTGATTGGTTTCTTTGGCTAAGGTGTGCTAGGCTAGTTACAGTAGGTGGCAGTGTCACATAAAGTCTCTCTTTAGGCCGAGGCGAGCGCATGCAGGCCATTACTCGGCCGGCAGATTGGGCTTTTATCGACGTCACTATATCACCGCTCCATTCTGGAGACTAATTTTAATGGGCAGAGCACTTAAAGGTCATCAATGGCAGCCAGGTTTCAATCACCCAACAGACAGACATGCCGACATGACAGGAGCCATCTTGGAAAGATGTGCCATGATGCAAACAGTCGAGCCTGGCTGGCGGAGCCCATGGGAGAAGAGCCAGCACTATAAGGATGTTCTCTCTCTCTCCGTTTCTAGCACTATAAGGATGTTCTCTCTCTCTCCGTTTCTCTGTCTGTCTTTGTCTCTCTCTCTGTCTCCCCCCCCCCTCTTAGTAGAGCGGCTACAAGGCCAATTTGGCTTGAATCGTGCAAATTATGATACAAGCATGAAACTTGGCAGGTATGTGCTTAAGACCAATACAATCAAATCTACCTGATTGGCCACTTGAAATGGCGGCCATTTTCCAAGATGGCCGCCAAAAAGGGCTCCAGAAATGGATTTATTGCATAGAATTGACCTAGAAATTTATGATTAAAGCATGAAAATCAACATGTATGTGCTTAAGACATATACGATCAAATCTACCTGATTGGCCACTTGAAATGGCGGCCATTTTCCAAGATGGCTGCCAAAAAAGACCCCAGAAATTGATTTATTGCATAGAATTGACCTAGAAAATGATGATACAAGCATGAAATTCAACATGTATGTGCTTAAGACCAATATGATCAAATGTACCTGATTGGCCACTTGAAATGGCGGCCATTTTCCAAGATGGCTGCCAAAAAGACACCAGAAATTGATTTATTGCATAGAATTGACCTAGAAAATTATGATACAAGCATGAAATTCAGCATGTATGTGCTTAAGATCAATACGATCAAATCTACCAGATTGGCCACTTGAAATGGTGGCCATTTTCCGAGATGGCCGCCAAAAGGACCCCAGACATTGATTTATTGCATAGAATTGACCTAGCAAATTATGATACAAGCATAATGATGAAACTCGGCTTGTATGCGATTAAGACCAATAGGCCTACAATCAAGTCTACTTTATTTGCTACTTAAAATGCTGGCCATTTTCCAAGATGGCGGCCAAAAAGACCCTAGAAATTTGCAAATGTCATATGTGCATATTGCAAATTCGGTGGAAATAATTGTTCACTCTCCTTAAATCTGTTAGCATGGATGATGAAATGATAAAGATATTAAAAATATTCTGCAATGACACATAAGCCACTCACAGTATGACACACAAATAGCATGGTGATGACATGCTAATACCAGTTCTTAATTTAATATCAATGGAGGCAGTGCCCCCCCCCAGGAACCATAGTGTGTGCCCTCAAACGGGTATCTATCGGGGCTGGCTTAGCCAGCTTGCTGTGGTGGTGGTTTGCTACTAGGTTTTCCGTCTGCAACTTGGACCTACGGCCCTGATAGAGACTGGTCTTTTCTGCCAGCACGGTTGCACCTGCGGATGTTGTGTACTGAACATGCTGGAAATTCCCCCTTGTGCCAAGGCCTGGTTTGCTATTGGGGAATGCCACTTGGTATTGGGGGCCTCGCTACACCTCTGTGGGCTCCACCTGCACATCGGTTACACCCAGACGGGTGGTTTCTGTGCCCTGGGTTCCCTCCACTGCGTGCTCTCCGTGGTATTGGATGTCCGGACGCTGCCTTTGTGCGCCTGGTGCCTAGCCTCTCTTTTTCCAGTGTTTCTACAGAAAGAGAACTATAGGTTACCGAGGGTAACTCTGGTTCTCTGAGGGAGATGAACGAGACATCTCACTAGATTGCTACACTCACCCACAAGCTCAAAGGTTAGTTGCCTCAGATTGAAGCTCAGAGCCCAGTGCACCTGGGCTTTGTCTCCGAGAGGGCGGGATCCCCAGCTGTGCAGCATGACGGCAAGATTGAAAGCAACTTTTGGCAAATGGTCGCGGGCGTTACCCATAGTGAGATGTCTGGTTCATATGCCTCAGAGAGCTGGGGTTACCATTGGTAGCCTATAGTTATATACCTTTTTCCTTGATTGTGTTTCCTTCTATGATGAAATCATTGGAAATTCAAACAGTGAATGTTAACATTGATTTGGGCTACATCTGCTAGATTAATTGCAATTAATGAAGTTCTAGTGTCTTCTTTGATGGCCATCTTTTAAAAATGGCTACCATACATTCTCAAGTTGCAAATGAGTGGATTTGATTATAGGCCTATTGCTCTTAAGCACAAACACACAAAATTACATACTTGTATCATCATTTTTTTTGCTCACCTTTGGGCTAAATTCAGCCTTTTTTGTGGCCATATTATAAAATGGCTTCCATTTCCAAATGGCTTCCATTCCATTTGATTGTATTGTTTTTTTTGCACATTCATGCCAAAATTGATGCTTGTATAATAACTTGCTTGATCAATCCTGTGCAACAAATACATTTCTATGGTATTTTTTGGCGGCCATCTTGGAAAATCGCCGTCATTTAAACTGGAAAATTACTTAGAATGTATTGTGCTGGTCTTAAGCACATAAGTGCCACATTTCTTGGTTGTGCTTGTATCATAATTTCCTTTCTCAATTCTGTGCAACAAATCCATTTTTAGAGTTTTTCGTGGTGGCCATTTTGGAAAATGGCCACCATTGCAAATGGCAAATCAGACAGATTTGATCGTATTGGTCTTTACCAAATACATGTTGAATTTCATGCTTGTATCATACTTTTGTAGGTCAATTTTATGCAATAAATCACTTTCTTGGGTCTTTTTTGGCGGCCATCTTGGAAAATGGCCACCATTTCAAGTGGCCAATCAGGTAGATTTGACCGTATTGGTCTTAAGCACATACATGTTGAATTTCATGCCTGTATCATCATTTTCTAGGTCAATTCTATGCAATAAATCTATTTCTGGGGTCCTTTTTGGCGGACATCTTAGAAAATGGCCGCCATTTGAAGTGGCCAATCTGGTAGATTTGATTGTATTGGTCTTGAGCACATATATGTTGAATTTCATACTTGTATCATAATTTTCAAGGTCAATTACATGCAATAAATCAATTTCTGGTGTCTTTTTTGGTGGCCATCTTGGAAAATGGCCGCCATTTCAAGTGGCCAATCAGGTAGATCTTATCATATTGTACTTGAGCACATACATGTTGAATTTCATGCTTGTATCACAACTTTCTAGGTCAATTCTATGCAATAAATCCATTTCTGGGGTCTTTTTTGGCGGCCATCTTGGAAAATGGCCGCCATTTCAAGTGGCCAATCGGGTAGATTTGATCGTATAGGTCTTGAGCACATACTTGCCGAATTTCACGCTTGTATCATAATTTGCACGATTTTTCCTGTAGCCGCTCTACTATTTCTCTCTCTCTCTCTCTCTGTGTCTGTGTGGAAGTCCTTAGGGTGGTGTGTGTGTGTGTGTGTGAGAGAGAGAGAGAAAGAGAGAGAATAATAGCTGAGTCATTAGACAAAAAGATGGAATCCATAATGGAGGTGTTAGGAATGACTGTTCCTTTAATATTAATCTTTGCGGTGCTCCGCCTGTTATGGTTTTCCCCTTTAACATACAGGGTCTGATTGGAGAGGAGGAGTACGGACCAGCTGGCTGATTGCGTCCTGGATAAGTGGGCCGGCTGTTCCGGTGCTCACTCTCTCTCTCTCGGCTCGCCGTGCGCCCGTCGATCGCTGGAGCTCTTCAATTGACGAATGCCAAAATTTGTTAAAACAATAAATATCCATTGTGAATGACGCTGCAGTGTGGTCTCCCGTTTATGTTGGGGTCGCCTAGAGCCTGGCGGTCCTAACATATTGGGGGCTCGTCTAAGTCCAGACTTATATCCTGGGCAAAACATTTTTTTTTCACGGTACACGTCTTACATGGCGTATCCGAAACACCTGTACGTGAGGTCTAATTAGCTCACGGACTGCGTGTAAGCGGGAACCCCCGCAGCGTCATTTGTTTAGTGACGTAGTCTGTGGCGTGCGCAGGGATTCCCTCCAAGTTGTATGGGGATTCCCTTTCATTTATATCGGCGTCGTTGTATTTTCACGTCTGAGGGGTATAGTATGGGGGGATCCTGCCTCACCTGAAGAGAAATTTAGGGACTTCAAGGAGCTACGTGCAAACCCTGCCGTAGGTGAGACCGCCCAAAAGTTTATTATTTTCCATGTGTGGCATGTCGAACGGGGGGGGGCCGTATGTGGCTCAACCGCGGGGGCATGTGAAGACCTAGGCATTGGAAATAGTTTTCTTGTGTAGATGCAGGGCGCTCCAGATATAGTAACTGTAGTCCTTCGTTGTGGCAGGATTCCACCTTTAGTCAGACGTGTTTTGTGGCCCTTATTTCTATTTTCGACGTCCGATTAGTTTCTTTGGAGAGAGAGAGCATTTTTGGTTGTGTTTTTTCAGTTGGCATGATACAAGTATCCGATGGAATTATTGTAGCGTTGGCATAGTAGCGTTGGTTTAAGGGGTTCGAGGGGACGGTAGCGTTGGTGGGTAATTAAAATAAGAGGAAAGTGCGTTGGGTGGATTTGTAGCCTAGTAGCGTTGGGTTGGGGTCGGTTGGGATGGATGCGGTGGAAGTTTTTTTGTCGGCTCCGTCTAAGGAAGGGCTGCGGCTGCTGACTAAGCAGCAGCTGTTAAGAGTGGCGGCCCATTTTCATTTCGACTCCGAGATCTCGAAGGGGATTAAGAAAGTGGAATTGGTACAGGTCGTTGAACATGCATTGAGTGGGAAAGGGGTGTTTGGTGATACGGCGTCTGGGGACGTTGCACATGTAGTTCAGGAGGAGAAAACTGGCATGGTGACTGCTGCCAGCGTGGGAGGCGTAACCTTGACGTACGAACAACAAGTACATTTATTGGAATTGCAAGCAAATGAACGTGAAAAGGAGCGAGAACTGGAGTATAAGAAATTGCAGCTAGAGGTAGAACGTCTTAAACTGGTGGGGGAGAGCAGGACGGCGGCTAGTACCGGTGGGTCTGCTTTTTCCCACCAGGGGCGGCTGCCACTAGAACTGAATTTGGCGAATATGATCAAACTTTTGCCCAAGTTCAATGAGCGCGATCCTGACACATTTTTCGCTCTTTTCGAGATTTTGGCCGTCGATAATGCTTGGACGGATGCGGAGCGTGTATTATTGCTCCAGAGCGTCCTTGTTGGCAAAGCGCAAGAAGCTTTTATTTCGTTAACGGAAGAACAAAGAAAGCGTTACGTCACTGTGAAAAATGCCGTCCTGAAATCATATGAGTTGGTCCCTGAAGCCTATCGATTAAGGTTCAGAAGCTGGCGGAAGGGTGATACGCAGTCGCATTTGGAGGTAGCTCGGGAGCTTACAACGTTTTTTAATCGTTGGCGAGTCTCTGAGGGGGCTGACACTTTCGACGCATTGTGTGACTTGATGATCGTAGAACAGTTTAAAAACATCGTTCCACCTCGCGTGGCTACCTTTATAGACGAACACTGTGTTAAAACAGTTGCTGAGGCGGCGACGCTTGCCGACAAGTACGTTTTGACACATGGCCAACGCGACTATGCTCCGAGAAATGATTTCCGTCCTGCACGGGGGGGGGTACGCCGCGTTATGGTCCTCCTGGTGATCGTCCGAATCCGGTCCCTCCAGACACCTGTAGTTACTGCATGGGAAAAAATCATTGGAAGAACGAATGCCCCCTGTTGCGCGCTAGGCGCGAGAATGCTCAACCCAACGCTTGTGCGGCCCCAGTACGCGTCTCATCTAGCCCTGGTTATGATCTGCATTTCTCTCCAATTTTGGGTGGTAGGCCTAGGGGGC